>NC_048219.1:49404581-49671885 GCF_002007445.2 Ailuropoda melanoleuca | reverse complement strand
GTGCTGACCGCGAGTCCGCCTGCTCCCCCGTGCAGGTGGCCCTCCAGCCGCCAGCCGCCAGCCGCTCCGCGCACGCTCCCGGAGCTCCCGGTCTCAGCCTCGATCCAGTGAGCACACCGGAGCTCCGGAGCTCCGTGAGATGCTTGGTGGCGCACGCTCCCGGCTCACGGACTCAGTCTGCTGTTTCCAGAGTGCGGGTCCGCGGTCCGCCCGCTCCCCGGTGCAGGTGGCCCGCCAGCCGCCCTGCGCGCGCGCTCCTGGAGCTCGCGTTCTAAGTCTGTTGTCTCGCGGGTGCCGTCCGCGAGTCCGCCTGCTCCCCCGTGCAGGTGGCCCGCCAACCGCCAGCCGTCCCGCGTGCACTCCCGGAGCTCCCTTCTCAGTCTGCTGTCTCAGGCGTGCTCCTCCNGCTCCCCCGTGCAGGTGGCCCGCCAACCGCCAGCTGTCCCGCGTGCACTCCCGGAGCTCCCTTCTCAGTCTGCTGTCTCAAGCGTGCTCTNGTCCGCTCCCCTGTGTAGGTGGCTACCGCTTCCCGGCGCCCTGACACGGTGGCTCCCTCCCCCTTCTGTTTATCTTCCGATATCTGTGCGCGGTTTCACGGCTCCCCGCTTCGTACCTCGATACTCAGCGCTGGAGATGTTCATTTGTAGAGATCCAGATGTATCTTCCTGCGTCTCAGGCTGATTCCGTGGATGTTCCTGCTGGTCTGGTACCTATCCAGCTCAACTCAGGGGACCGGCTGAAAAAGGGGACCCCTACTCCTCCGCCAGCTTAACCTCCTCCTATTTTTTTTTTTTTTGGATACTAACCATTCTGATCAGCGTGAGGTGATATCTCCTTGTGGGTTTGATTTGCATTTCCCTGATGATTAGTGATGTTGAGCATCTTTTCATGTGTCTGTTGGCCATCTGTATGTCTTGGAAAAATGTCTGTTCAGGTCCTCTACCCATCTTTTAGTCAGATTGGTTTTTTGTTTTTTTTGTTTTTTTTTGGCTTTGAATTGTATAACTTCNTTTTTTTTGGCGTTGAATTGTATAACTTCTTTATATATTTTGGATATTAACCCCTTATTTGATATATCATTTGCAGATATCTTCTCCCACTTGCTAGGTTACTTTTTTTGTTTTGTTGATGGTTTCCCTTTCTGTGTGCAAGCCTTTTATTTTACTGTAAGTCCCAATAGTTTATTTTTGCTTTGGTTTCCCTTGCCTGGGGAGACATACCCCTAAATACGTTGCTAAGGGCAATGTCTAAGAGATTATTGCCTATGTTTTCTTTTAGGCATTTCGTGGATTCAGGTCTTACATTTAGGTCTTATATCCACTTTGAATTTATTTTTTTTGTAAAAAATAGAGGATGATTTTAATGAGTTCTTTTGGGATATGAAGTAGATTCATTTATGTCTCTAACGTTAAAGAGCCAGAATCTTCCATTGTCATTTATCCCCATTGGGTGTTATCCAGTGCTACTGCAGGCTCTAGTGTTTCTAATTTCCTTCCTGCGTAGCTAGAAATATCCCTTCACTGCTGTGTTTTAAGCTTCTTCGACCTGAGTCTGTACTTTTTTTTTTAAAAGATTTTGTTTATTTATTTGACAGAGAGTCAGCGAGAGAGGGAACGCAAGCAGAGGGAGTGGGAGAGGGAGAAGCAGGCTTTCCACTGAGTAGGGAGCCTGATGTGGGGCTCGATTCCAGAACGCTGAGTTGAAGGCAGACGCTTAATGACTGAGCCACCCAGGTGCCCCTGAGCCACCCAGTTTCCCCCTAAGTCTGTACTTTAAACTTAATATTCCTGAAAGTTTACCAAACTTCAGAAGTGTCAGGACAGAATTCTAAAAGTGGATAAATCTCATAATTTGGCTGAATTTTCATTTTTGTTTTCATGGTTACTTGATGCTGGTTTTAAAATCTTATGTCAACTATACTCAAATAAAAACATGGAATTCAGAAAAATCTTATATAGACAATGTACTGGGTACATTAATCTTAATTATTATCCCAGGAATTTTAAGTAATTAAAATTTTGTTTTAAGTAATTGTATTTTTGAAAAGTCGTAGTAGAGCATGATCATTTCATTAGGGTGGAAAGCAGTAAAATTTATCTTGTGTATCACTAGTAAGGTGTTCTGGTGAGCCTATGAAACATAATACTGGGCAATTTTTAGTGATATTTTTTGGAAACCAACAGCTTGAATTTTTGATTGCTAAATTTCTAAAGTAAAAAGTAAAATTCACAAATTTCTCATTAAAAATTTTTCTTACTCAGGCCAGGATCTGTTGTGCCTACTACTCTGTTTCAAGGAATTAAAACAGTAAATCCAACATTTCGGGGCTATTCTCAGCAGGTAAGTCTTCATTCTTTTTCATTCATAACATTAATCTTTAATTGCAAAATGCCATTATGCATTATGCTTTTATGTTGTCATTTGTATTTCTTCCTTTATAATTTGTCCATTGTTTTAGGTCATCACTTCATGTGTGTTTATTTACCAAGAATAATAACTGGTTGTCATAATTTTAGGATTTATTTTTCCACCTTTCTCGTAATTTTGTATTTTTCTAGAAATTGTTAAATTTTGGGTTGGATAAATGGATAAATATGTCTCTTTTCTAGTGCTTATAGCTTCAAAATGTTACACATCTAAAGATAAATTTTCACCTATATTTTATGCTATATTTTCAAAATATTTAATTCTCTACATCTGTCATTTATTTTGTGTTGCAATCCAAATTTCATTTTTCACAGTTAACTAATTGTACCAAACTACAAATTTAAGAATTTTCTTATCTTATTTTTAAAATGTCTTCTTTATTAATTTTTATGCTTACATTAATATTTTATAGGGTCTGTTTCTGGGCTTTCTAATTCATTTCATTGACTTATATATTTTTTTTGAAATTGTACCGATGGCAGTTTCAACTATTGTAGCTTTATATATTTTCCTTTAATGATAACACCTGGCTATTTTTCTTTTTCAAAACAATACCTGTTCCTTTTTAATTTTTTCTGGTGCACATTCCTCGATGACCAGACACTGATTTGGTAGATATGAGTTGGGTCTACTAATTTGTGTCTTATTTTTTCTTTACTTTTTCCTTTTCTTTTCTTTTTTTTAATTGAAGTATAGTTGACACACAGTGTTGCATTTGTTTTAGGTGTACAGCGTAGTGATTCGACAATATTACACGTCATGCTATGCTCATCACGAGTGTAGCTGCCATTTATCACCGTACAACACTATTATGCTACCATTGACAATAATCTCTGTGCTGTACCTTTCATCCCTGTAACTAGTTCATTACATAACTGCAAGCTTATACCGTCCATTCCCCATCAACCCATTTTGCATATCCCTGTACCCACAGATTTGTACTTTCAAGAAGTATTCCAAGTTGATAAAGGATTTTTCTTTGAGGTATAGTACAAGATTGGATGAAACTTTAACTTTAAGCCAAACTTATAAAATATTTGAATTTAGGACATCTCTGAATTCTAATTGTCCTCTGAGGCAAATCCATATTTTCATTATGCCTTCTCCATTTTTTAAAAATGGCAGCAGTACTAAAAGCTGACCTCTAGGTCATCTTCAGTTTTTAGGTTACTTCTGTATTATTTACTTAACTTTTTGCAACTTAGTGCTTCTCATTCCTTCAATGCCTGGTATTTTCTCCTTAAAATGCTACACATTTAGAAATCAGTTGATAAGCACGTTTTGTATATTTTTTCTTAAGTTTTCTATGTGCACATATTTTTAATGAAATGATAATCTCTCTGTTGCTTATATATTAGGATGCTCAAGAATTCCTTCGATGTTTGATGGATCTGCTTCATGAAGAATTAAAAGAACAGGTCATGGAAGTTGAGGAAGATCCTCAAACTATAACGACTGAAGAGACCATGGAAGAAGACAAGAGCCAATCAGATGTAGATTTTCAATCCTGTGAATCTTGCAGCAGCAGTGATAAAGCAGAAAATGAAAATGGTTCTAGAGGCTTTTCAGAAGATAATAACGAAACAACAATGTTGATTCAGGATGATGAGAACAATTCCGAAATGTCAAAAGATTGGCAAAAAGAGAAGATGTGCAATAAGATTAATAAAGTAAATTCTGAAGGAGAATTAGATAAAGATAGAGACTCTGTGTCTGAAACAGTCGACTTGAACAACCAGGAAACTGTTAAAGTGCAAATACACAGCAGAGCTTCAGGTGACAATTTAATACTTTGAAAATGGTAGTGTTTCATTCGTAGACAGTGCATGCAAGTTAGCATATTTGTATTTAAGATTATATTTGTAATTTCACCATTTTCTGATTTTTTGGGGGGAAATCAGCATGGCATCTTTGTAAAATCAGAACACATTTCTAATTTACATGTTAACGTTCACAGTCTGTATTTGACATAATAAAAATAGAATAGGCTGATTAGTAGCTATAGCTTAATATTTTGTGTGCAGTATATCACATTACATAATTCAGTTTGAAGAAAGGAGGAATTAAATAGTGGTTACTTTTAGGCTTTCAGCTAGTAGAGTTAGCAATATTTGCATGTGAGTGTTAAATTAATGTCATTTTATGCAGATTCTGTTGAGATCCTGGGGAAAAAGCAAAATAACCTAAATTGCAATTTTGTAATCTCACACACTTTTCAATTTAGATTGCTGTCGTTGGAGTCCTATCAGCTACAAAATATTTGGCATAGGTTTTGATGTAGGAGTTTAACTATAATGAACCCTGTTATGATAGATTATATCATAATACTAGTCAGTGTTCTTTAGAAAAGAGCAAGTGGCCAGATGAAAGATAATTGAGTTGGGTTGCTTTGCATTTTACTTTCATTTCTTCAGGAGTTAATTTATCTGGCTTAATGTGGTCTTTATTTAGTTTTTTTTTTTTTAAGATTTTATTCGTTTAAGAGAGAGAGAGACAGAGCACAAGCAGGGGGAGAGGAAGAGGGAGAGGGAGAAGCAGACTCCCTGCTGAGCAGGGAGCCCGAAGTGGGGCTCAATCCCAGGACCTGGAGATCATGACCTGAGCCGAAGGCAGACATTCAACCATCTGAGCCACCCAGGCGCCCTTGGTCTTTAGTTTTTTAAAGTGCATGAAAAAACCATCAGAAGTTTAAATTCTCTGATCTTAAAATAAGTGGCAGACAAGTAATATAAAAAGGTTTATCTTCTATAATTTCTAGTGAATGAAACTACTAAACAATTTATTAGGTACTGAATGAACCCAAATTCCTTCTTGAGGAAAAGGATATTTCCTTGAGTAGGGGAATACTAGTGGTTCACCTGTGTGCAGTGCATAAATGCATTCTAGTCAGGAAAACATGTTAAGGTCCTTAATTATAGTGGCCTTATATTTAGAAGTTTAGATGTGTTTAGAAGTTGTTTAGTCAATAAATACGTGAAATGTCAGTATTGAAAGACTTAGCCTAGGCTGCTGTAGCCTGCTGTTCAGCCTTCCTTGTCAAAAGCCTGATTAAGCCTGATTAAGGAATAGTGGCTCTTTATTGTTCTGTAGCGAACTTGTTCTTATATGTAGTGACTAATTGAGGACCTAGATCAGGGATCTGAGCTTTTATGTTTCACAAACACCTGATTTAAAAATATGACACAGACCATATATGGCATGCAAAACCTAAAATATTTATTACCAGGTCCTTTACAGGAAACATTTGCCAATCCCTGTTCTTGATAATACTAACTTTATTCTCTTCAGGAAGTCCTAGAGTGAATCTCCTACCCTTTCTTCCTCCAGTATTAAGTAGTCCTTTTTTAGTCATGGTTGAAATCATGAGAAGTGTCCTATGTGAGAGTAATAAAAGTCACTTATTTTGCCTTATTTGGAAAAATCCCTGAAGTCATTCTGTTTTAGGCTCTTTTATGAACAGTTCTCTTTTCCTCTCAAATACTAATTGAGCCCAGTTCCTTGCCCTGTAATCTGTGTTATATACTAGGATTCCAACAGCAAACTCTCTCAAGATAGCTGTCATGAAGCTTTTATTTTCCTGATTCATAATTTCCTTCTAAAAAAGGCCCTTTCCTGATAAAGGAATGTATTTCCTTTTATCACAGTAGGAATAAAATAATTTGTTCTTACTTTATGCCTAAATTTTTTAGGTTTTGATTTTAATGTTAGTTTGAGAGAATGACCTTCTTTTCTCCTACATGGTTTTAAAGTTTTTTACAAACTGTCACAAATATTAAAAAATACTAAATGAGAACAAATACAATCCTCTTTGGCTTTATGTTTCCACTGCTCACTTCCTGAATTGCCTATAGCAGTAATATGTTACAAGCATTATTTGGATTCCTAGGTGGAAAATCACTGTTATTTTGCTTAGTGAGGACTTTGTCTATCAAGTTTCACTTGACATTTATTAATGTAAATTGTGTTTAAAATCTCAAATGAAGAAACCTTTAAATTAATTACTATTATTTGATAAGTGGGATAATTTTACTATTTGAGATAATAATACAAATTTTAAATATTACAGAATATATTACTGATGTCCATTTGAATGACCTGTCTACATCACAGATCCTCCCATCAAATGAAGGTGTTAATCCACGTTTATCAGCAAGCCCTCCTAAATCAGGCAATTTGTGGCCAGGATTGGCACCCACACACAAAAAAGGTAGAATTTTCAGTTACTCAGATTCTTTTGCTTTGATAATTTAAAGTGTTAATTATGAAGTATCATTCAGTACTTTTAAAATTGACAGCATAATTTTATACAAATGATTTGAAATTTTTGTGTGTGTGTGGCACAAATTTGCATAGAGTAGAATTCACTCTTTTGGTGTAGAATTCTGAATTTTAACACATGTGTAGATTCTTGTTACCACCACCACAAACAGAATATAGAAGAGTTTTAACGCCCCCAAAGGATTTCTTTATATTACCTTTTTGTAATCAGATCGTCCCCCTCCCCCTCCCCAAACCCTAGCCCTTTTGATCTGTTCTCTATTACTATTGTTTTGTCTTTTCCAGAATGTCATATAAATGGAATCATACAGTGCATAGTCTTTTGAAACAGGCATATTTCACTTAGTGTAATGCATTTGAGATATAGCCCTGTTGCATGTCTGAAGAGTTCCTATTTATTTCGGAGTAGTATTTCATTGTATGTCTGAAGAGTTCCTTTTTATTTCGGAGTAGTATTTCATTGTATGTCTGTTTATTCATTCAATGCTGGAGAACATTTGAATTGTTTCCAGTTTTCGGCAATTATGAATAATGCTGCTATAAACATTTGTGTACAGGTTTCTGTGTGAATGTAAGTTTGTCTAGAGTAAACACCCAGAAATGGGGTTATTGGTTTTACATTGCTTAATGTTATATGAAATTGTTTTTCAGAATAGCTGCATAATTTTGAATTCCCACTTGGCTGTGTATGAAAATTCCAGTTATTATACAATGTAAAACTCTAAAACTCTTAGGAAAAAACATAAGAAGGAGGAGGAAGTCTTCATGACCTCGTGTTAGACAGAAAGTTTTTTAAAGAAATCAAAAGCAATATCCATAAAAGAAAAAATTAAAAATTTTCTTAGCGAGGGACCCTATTAAGGGATTGAAAAGATAAGATTGGGAGAAAATACTTGTAAATCACATAGCTGACAAAGGACTTGTGTCCAGAATTTATTTTAAAAACTCTCAAAACTTAATTATAGAATCCTTTCTTCAAATAAGGCCTTACTTGGATGCAAAAACAAATAAGTAAAAGCAAAATTATTCTGATTGAAGTCAACCCTGAGGAAACTAAACACCTCCTATTTCATCTTGGTTTCTCATAGGAATTTTTTTTTTTTAATTAATTCTCTTGAATGGTGTTTGGACAAAATTTCATTAGCATAGTAAATTTTATTANATTGAAGTCAACCCTGAGGAAACTAAACACCTCCTATTTCATCTTGGTTTCTCATAGGAATTTTTTTTTTTTTAATTAATTCTCTTGAATGGTGTTTGGACAAAATTTCATTAGCATAGTAAATTTTATTGTTAAGGATTCCAGAGAAAAATGCTAAAGGAACTACCTTGATTTTTTAAAAAAAATGTTCTACACTTGTTTTTCAATCCTAGCTCAATCTGCATCATCTCCAAAGAGAAAAAAACAGCATAAGAAATACCGAAGTGTTATTTCAGACATATTTGATGGAACAATTATTAGTTCAGTGCAGTGTCTGACTTGTGACAGGGTGAGTATGACGGAATTATAATACACAGGGAATTTCTGTCAAATGCTCTTTAAAACAAAACAAAAACCTGACAAATGGAATGAAAAGTTTAATTTTTTCTCCTTGCTGCTGAGGGTTATACATATATTTCTTGTGTTTATGGCAGTATGAATTAATTCTAGGAGTAGAATTTGTTTTTTGGTAGTAATAGCAACATCATTTTGAAAGGATGGGTCTTGACCTGTCATTGGACAGGCATGCATTAGCAGCAAGAATTAATTCAGTTTTTTATCTTTGGTCACATATAAAGGTGCTGTGTTGCTCAGCAACAGTAAATGATAACCATGCATATTCTCCCAAGGCTGGCAAAATTAATATGCTGGGAAACTGTTGCTAGTCACAGGCACAAGGCTGTGAATGTATCTTCTACATTTGGTGCTGTGGCTTGTAAGTATTTTCTTATGTTAAGATTAGGGCTCAGATAATAAAGATAGTGTCAGATTCATACACACGAGCATAAATTAAAATCATGAGTTTTTTAATTATATCTCTAAATCTCAGAATTAAGGAATATAAAATGACTTCTCTCAAAAAAACTCAAAAATAAGTTTTCATTATTGTATTAGGTTCTTAAGTCAAATCTTAAGGGCTTTCAACAGGATCATTTTAATGTAGGCTATTTGGGTACCAGATATTTAAATGAAATCATTCTGAAATGTTTTCAGCTATTAAAAAATTACATGACAGGTTTTACGTCTTCTTTAAAAAACATTTAAAAACTGTTATGGAGGTCATTTCCAAAAATAAATGCAGTAGTACTGCTTAAGAGTTTGGTACTGAGTCTATAGTGTCTGGATGTACTTCTCTATGCTACTGTGTCCTCAGCTGATGGGGATGTTGGTAGTTACCTCATAAGGTTTATGTGAAGCTTAAATTTAGAACAGCACCTGGTTCAGAGCAAGTATTTTTGCTGTTGCCACTTCTGTTACTGATTTTTTCATTTTTTGCTTGTAAATTGCTTTGTGCAGTTTGAGATTTGTTCTTATAAATGTTTGTGTTGGATTATTTTCATTCCATTTTAAACACGAAACAATTTTAGGTGTCTGTAACCCTCGAGACCTTTCAAGATCTGTCCTTGCCAATTCCTGGCAAGGAAGACCTTGCTAAGCTGCATTCATCCAGTCACCCAACTTCTATAGTCAAAGCAGGATCATGTGGCGAAGCATATGCTCCACAAGGGTGGATAGCTTTTTTCATGGAATATGTGAAGAGGTATGTATGTATTTTCTTTGCATTAATTGATTGTTAAAACTGCTGTTTCTGCTGTACTGGCAGAACACTTGCTTTTTCTTTCTGTCAATAATGTTTCAGGTTTGTTGTCTCATGTGTTCCTAGCTGGTTTTGGGGTCCAATAGTAACCTTGCAAGATTGTCTTGCTGCCTTCTTCGCCAGAGATGAACTAAAAGGTAAATATGAAACAGCTTTCAACTATGGCTAAATCGCTGTGAGTGATCTAAGGTACTAGTGGAACTAAATATAAAATGTATTTATAAAAGCTAAGTTTTAAGGTGGCTTGAGTAGTACTTGCCCATATCAGCGTAGTTGCCAGTATCTATCATGGTAATATAAGTAACATCAATCATATCCTGAAATAATTTATACAGATTTCTGTAGTATAAGACATTATGGTAAGTGAGGTGTCTTGAAACTGCTCTGGGATTCAAAGAAGGGAAAATTCAACCTATATAAAAGAGTTGTATATGTGGAGTACTCTGAGTTCCTCCATAATGTTTAAGTTATTCCACTGTTTTTGTGTGTTCGTCACCTTGTTGGGATACATAACAGGCAGTTGGTAAAGGTTATTGAGTGAGTAAATGGAAAGGATATTATTTGAGATAGTCCTTCAAGGTTGAAAAGAGAGAGAGGTGAGGGTATTTTAGGCAAGGTAAACGTCATGAGCTGACTCTTGATCAGAGACTAAAAAATGTGAGCCTTGTGTTTCTGTGCTGCAGAATCATCATATTGCAGAACCAAAAGAAAATAACTTAACTTTATTTTGAGAGGAATGACCAGATCTGTTCTATTTCCAGGTGACAATATGTACAGTTGTGAAAAATGCAAAAAGTAAGTGTCATTGACAGTGTTTTGAATCGCATGTTTTGTATTATAAATGGTATTTTTCTTGTTCATTTGAATTAGGTATGTGAAGCTAATTTTGCACCTTATTTAGAAAAATAAAGGCTAGTAAACTTTGTCCTAGTTAAAATAAAGAGATAGGTTGTTTTATAAAACAAATTTGAGGTAAAAGTTTGATAAATTTAATAGGCTTATCTGAGATATGAAAGTTTATATATATTTTGAGATAAAATAAGTATGTAATTTTACATAAAACATTTTTTAAATATGGTATAAAAGATATACTAGGATGTGTAACATTCATTTTCATTATATAAGTTTTGCTGTCATAAATAAGGCAATGTTCTCTTCTGAGTTACCACGTTAACAGACTAAATTCAGGAAGTCAGAGTGGCTATAAAGGTACATAGTTTCAAATCTGTAGAAAATTCAGAATCGTTATACCAACTTTGATGTTACCTGTTGTATGATGGCAGAATAGAAAGTTAAGAAAAGTATGTTATTATTTCTTTACATCTGCTAGTTGCCTTTTAAATGTCTTGTAATAAATTCAAGCTTTTAAGGCTTCTTGGTGTTAAGTTAGAAAAGTAATTGGAGAATTGAAGGCAGATATATTTGTGCGAACTGGGAAATTTTTCTGAATCTCTATAATAGAAGAATAATGGTATCCTAATAAGAACTAGAACCTTCATAATAACAAACATCTGGCTGTTTAGCAATAACTCCAGGGGAATGTTGATCTGTAACTTGGTTCTCCTAACAAAAAGGAATAGTATATTGTTTAGTCAATAAGGATGAAAAGCTGCTTTGTACTTTCTACAAGAAAAAACCACCTCTAATGAATTGAGAAGTATTTATTAGTTTGTCCTGGAAGCTGTAGCTAATAGCTGAAGAGGGAGTTGGCCTGGAGGGGGAACTTTCCTTGAAAGCATTAACTAGGAAAAAGATAATAGTGAAGATGGAAAAGAGCCTTGCATCTGCCCCAAATCCAAAGTAGGTATTTGTCAAGTGTAACATTAATACTGCTCATTAATAATAACCACCCTTGAACTCAATTTATGTGTTTCCACATTTAAGAATAAAAATTATATTGCCAAAGTGGGAGTGATGAATAGGCAAAATGGGTGAAGAGGGTCAAAAGGTACAAATTTCCAGTTATAATTTAAGTCATGGAGATGTAATGTGCATCATAGTGACTATAGGTAATAATACTGTATTTCATAATTGTAAGTTTCTAAGAGAGTAGATCTTAAAAGTTTTTGTTCATTACAAGAAAAGAAAAAAGATTGTGACTATATATGGTGATGGTTGTTAATTAAAATTATTGTAGTGATCATTTTGCAATGTATACGAATATTGAATCATTATATTGTACACTTGAAACTAATACAGTGTTTCATGTCAATTATACCTCAATTAAAAAATAATAAAATTAGAAGAATAAAGGTTATATATATATATATATAAAAAAGAATAAAAGTTACAGGGGTGCCCAGCTGGCTCAGTTGGTGGAACTTGTGACTCTTGATCTCGGGGTTGTGAGTTCGAGCCCCATATTGGGTGTAGAGATTACTTAAAACAACAGCAAAAAAAAAAAAAAAAAAAAAGTTGTAATATATTGAGCTGATCAATCAATTATATAAAATGGGATTTTATTTTACCCAGTTTTACTTGATATCTGCATGTTATAAAGGCATAGCCAGGCCATAACACTAGCACATTTGTTTAAAAAAATAATTTTCATCAAAGAATTAACAACGCCCTAAATTTTTATTACTGATATCTCAGTTTAAATATTTTTTAAAAACATGAGGGACTCCGATATTTCATTAGTATATATTTTTAAATTGGTTACATATAATTCAACAGTGAGCATTTTTTGTCCCTGTGTTTTCTAAAAGATTTTGCCGTATATTTAAAAATACTAATGGTGCCTGAGTGGCTCAGTCAGTAGAGTGTCTGCTTCTTGATCTCAGCTCAGGTCTTGATCTTGGGTCATGAGTTCAGGTCCTGAGTTGGGCTCCACACTGGGCGTGGAGCCTACTTAAAAAATTAAAAATACTAAAGCTTTTGTTTATTCATATGGGAAACAGGTTTACTTTATTTTGTTTTCTTTTTTCCTCTCCAGGTTAAGGAATGGAGTAAAGTTTTGTAAAGTACAAAAATTTCCTGAGGTATGGACTTTATTGTAATTAAGTTTATTTTATGTCGTAGGAACATAAAACAGTAACATAATAACATGTATCATAGCTGAAGAATGGAGTGGTTCTATTGACCAGTTGCTGTGTTTATATACCCTATTAGGATTATCCATTTTTAAGATACTGAGGTAGATAACAAATAAGTGCCCTTATCTGTAAAACTGTGTTGAATGTGGTTTAATCAGACATTGTAGGATCTCGAAGGTTATAACATATAAAAATAGAAAAACTAGTAGCTGTGAACTTATCAAGAAGTACCAGGTTTCACCATTTCTACATTTTAATGTCTCTGGAATCAGGTTATAATTGCAGGGTAATATTTAACTTTGACACTTAATTCAGTATCTATACTTAATAGACTCCTTTGTCTAACGTACAAAACAATAGAATTTTAAATAATCTTTCTTCTTTAGATTTTATGCATCCATCTTAAAAGATTCAGACATGAACTGATGTTTTCAACCAAAATCAGTACCCATGTTTCATTTCCGCTGGAAGGTCTGGATCTTCAGCCATTTCTTGCTAAAGATAGTCCAGTTCAGATTGTTACCTATGATCTTCTGTCAGTCATTTGTCATCATGGAACTGCAAGTAGTAAGTATATAGGTTTGACATATATTTAGATAAAAAAAATAAATAACCGTCTGAATTGATCTCTTAAGTAAGACTTGATTAAATTAAAAAATGTTAAAATGATATTTTTAATTTTTATTTTATTTTGGTGGTTAAACATATGGCAGAAAAGTTTAGGAAATTCAGTAATTTTGCTATGAAGTTTGAAATACTGGAAGTTATATTTTGTATAAAATTTAATAAGGACTTTAATGTCATTTTTACACTTTTTTTAAGATTATATTTTTCATTTCAAGTGGTGGTGGTGAGGATACATACTGGAAAAAAGTATGAGTATAGTTCTTGATATATCTCAGTCTCTGCTAGGAACTGAGGATTCAAAAAGTGCTTTAATTCTTGGGGCACCCGAGTGGCTCAGTCGGTTAGGTGTCTGATTTCAGCTCAGGTCATGATCTTAGGGTCCTGGAATTGAGGTGTCCGTCCCCCCCCCCACTTTGGGCTCCCCACTCAGCGGGGAGTCTCCTTGTCTTTCTCCCTCTGCCCCTCCCCCTGCTTTCTTTTTCTCTAAAATATCTTTTTTTTAAAAAAAAGTAGTTTAATTCTTATATTAATTTTGTATTACTGAAATTATTTAAATTTTTTCAATTAAAATTCAGGTGGACACTATATTGCCTACTGCCGAAACAATTTAAATAATCTCTGGTATGAATTTGATGATCAAAGTGTCACTGAAGTTTCAGAATCTACTGTACAAAATGCAGAAGCTTATGTTCTTTTCTATAGGTAAGGAAGTAATTCTCATGGATAGGCTATTTTGACAAATATGGAAGAACGTCTCGTTTTGGGGTTATAACTTCTAAGACTCTCAAAATGTATTGCTGAGTAAAGATTAGAAATTGTTTTATTCTCATTTATTTTTGTGAGTAAAGTGAAAGGTTGTGTGCAGAATGATCTTTTCTTAGGAAAATGTTAAATCATTTAATTGAAGGGCAAAGGAATAGCTTTTGTTTTAGGAAGATTGGTTTTGATAAATTAGGCACTGATGGTAGGAATTAAATACCAAATTTTCTCCTAAAATAGCTAATAAAGGAGGTATTACTATCAAAATGGATCTCTGATATTTTTCAGTATCTTGTAAAAGGTTAAATACTAGCTACTGAAAGAAGAAAACATTGTTTAGATTGATCTTATTGACAAACATTTGAATGCCTCCTGTGTGCCAGGAGTTAGGTGGATTATCAGTAGTTATGATATAAGTGTTGATAGTATGGTAGTTATGATATAAATTGTTGCCCTTTAGGGGTATATAATGTAGTTGGTAGGGGTGATATAAAGTACATTTCTCTTGAATAAGCCTAATAAGATTCATGGTATTACTGTGTGTGCTAAGAGGAAAAATCCATTTACTAGTCTGATGGAGTAAAATGCATGTTAAGTTTAACGAGCCATTGTCCTTAACAGGAAAAGCAGTGAAGAGGCACAAAAAGAGAGACGAAGGATATCAAATTTATTGAACATAATGGAGCCAAGTCTCCTTCAGTTTTATATTTCTCGACAGTGGCTAAATAAATTTAAGACCTTTGCTGAACCTGGCCCCATTTCAAATAACGATTTTCTCTGTATTCATGGAGGTAAGAAATTTTGTAATGAAAAGTAGTGGTAGGGGTTTGCTGTTAAATAATTTACAAATTAGGAAGAGCCAAAAGTTTTCATCTTCCACTTCTCATTTCTTCATCTGCAGTCTAACTTAAATGTGTTTAATTTTCTAGTTCCAGAAATTGGCTTTTTCTTCGATTTACAGGCCATCTGTAGCCTCTTCATTGAAGAGATGATTGTTGAGAACCTGTTCCAAACCCTGTGCTAGACCCTGAGAATACCAAGGATACTATTTCTGTTCTGTAAACTCTAATTTCATAGTAGAGGCAGAGATATACGCAGCCAGTTATGGTACAGTGAGCACTTCTATTACACATTATTTTTCTCGGCTGAGAGACATTCAGCTCCCAGATATATCCATGATTCTTATCCCTTTTGTCTAAATTAATAGGTGGCTCTTTTCCTAAGTAATGTATTTGGAATTTAACCAAAAAAGCCTCTTATACTTACTTGCTATATGTAACTTAAGCCTTTGTGATCGGCTACGTTTGTGTTTGTACCCATGATAAATAACACCTTAGTGTGACTCCTTGATTAAATTTCATTGGTTGAAGACTTAGTATTCTTGTTAATTAACTATTTTTGTAGTGAAACCGCAAGAGATAGTAGGAATATCCTCTAGTGGGTATAGAAACCTAAACCCTGAAAGGGAAGGTTTCGGTATGTGAATTTATCTCTTATTATTTCCCCACATGAACTACTATTTCCCCATAGTTTTAATGGTATTTATCTTTGACTGCCTTTTATTATAGTTAGGTATATAAGTGCCTCGTTTCTTTTGCTAGCTCAAGCTCTATGAAGGAAAGATTGTCTCTTATTTTTCTTTGATTTCTCCCAATATATAGCCAAGGTTTAGTAAAGATTTACGTAAGTTACTTGAAGATCTTGGTTAGGTGATTTTTCTTTACTTCAAGAAATATATTCATTTTTAGGAACCTAATCACCAGAAATGCTTATACTTAAATTTTAAGAGTAATGATTTAAAAATGCCAGTGATTAAATCAGTTTAAAAATGAGTTTAACCTTTGAAAGTTGTATAAAGGAATTTAAGAATGAGACACACCCATCTGAACTTCTTTAGGTGTTCCTCCACGAAAAGCTGGTTATATTGAAGACCTGGTTTTGATGCTGCCTCAGAACATTTGGGATAATCTATATAGCAGGTTTGTTTTTTAAATCAGACAATATGGTATTGTGAAAATCAGTTGGTGAAACTATTTAAAAGGGAATTGTATTATTTCACATATGCTTCTTGTGCCTTATGTTGCTTATGTAGGAAATCCTCTGTTTTCCATCATTATTCATTCTGAAATTTGAATAGAAAGACTTTGTAGTTAATGTGATGCTAGTCTAGATAATATAATTCTAATTTTTATGTTCTAATTATCTAATTATCTATATCTGTAAAAGCATATGGTAATATTTAACTCTGAAATTTTAAAGTTTTAAATTTTATTTTAAAGCATTTCATATATAACTTCCTTACTATATTTACTTAGTTACATACTGAAGTGAAAGCCTCCTTCTGATTAAAATTTGATTAAGACTATGGCTGCATTGAACTAAGATTTATGTTGTATTGTAATTTTTGAAAGCCACTTCTTTTACTCTGTGTTGTTGACTCTAACATATTTGGTAGCAGAAATACCCATAAGGGAAAGTTAAAATACAAAGCTGGTTAGTCAATAAATTGAGTCATTGACCGATAAACATAAAATCAAGTTGTTATAATCATACGATTTTTACATTAGTTTAATTAAGACTGACAATTTTACTGTGGGGATGTATTCTTTATTAGCGATTTAACCACTAACTCAGTTGGAGACAAATTTCCTAGAACATCCACTTTCTTCAACATTATCATAATTATTAAATTCTTCATGCTGTAGGTATGGAGGAGGACCAGCTGTCAACCATCTGTACATTTGTCACACTTGCCAAATTGAGGCAGAGAAAATTGAAAAAAGAAGAAAAACTGAATTGGAAATTTTTATTCGGGTAAAAGTGATGCTTTTTGAATTGTAAATGTGATCTAGGATAAAGAACTGACAATTAGTAGAACTATTATGTTAAATATATTATATTAATGAAATGATTAGATGGAAGAGTCGTAATAGATTTTAAGTGTTCTGGGAGTATAACAGTGAGAGGTCACTGAAATTCTAGTGAGTTACGTTCTTTTGTGGGATTTTTATTTTCATGGTAATAAATTTTGTTTTATAGATTGGCATTTGCAGGTAATCTACTGAAATGGTAAATTATAGGTTTCCTTCAGTTAGTGTTTTTCTGAAAGCATGTACCCAGACTACATTCTCTACTGCCATCTTGTTGTGAAATATAGTATTGTTTTGTGGGACTGTCTATACTTACAGATACACCCCTTAAAATGAGTATGTTGTGAAGCATTCCTTGATTGCAGGCAACAATCTGAAAGTGGTCACAGAATGAATAGGAAGAGCTAAACAACTAGGTTTTTCTTGTTTGTTTGCTTGTTTTTTTTTTTTTATAATCTATTTGATCTTTTTAAGGAAATGTAAACTATATCTGTGCAGTTTTCACATTTACCAATACAGTGGAATTACTTTGGCAGTTGTAAAATACATCACATTATCTACTTTTTGAAAAGGATCAACATGCAAGTAAATTAAAAACCATTTAAATGTGGGGGAGTAGGAGATACAGGTTCTGGTTATGGAATGAATAAGTCACAGGAATAAAAGGCATAGTATAAGGAATATAGTCAATGATGCTATGTTAGTGATGGATCAAGACAGATGGCAGCTACACTTGTGGTGAACACAGTATAATGTATAAACTTATGGAATCACTATGTCCTTCACGTGAAGCTGAAATGTAACATTGTGTGCCAACTCTACTCAGAATCATTTAAATGTGTATATGTTGACTAAGTGACCTATCCATATGCAAATTCAGGTTTTTTTCTGTGGGCTCTGAACTATTTGAGGGTTTTAGGTTCTGAAATTTTAAAACGTCACAGTGGGGGCTCCTGAGTGGCTCAGTCTTTAAGCATCTGCCTTCAGCTCAGGTCATGATCCCAGCGTTCTAGGATCAAGCCCTGCGTCCGGCTCCCTGCTCAGCGGGAAGCCTGCTTTTCCCTCTCCCCCTGCTGGTGTTCCCTCTCTCTGTCAAATTAAAATAAACAAACAAACATTACAGTGGTTGAGAAAAAAGAAACATTTAAGCATGCACTAATGATATGCACTAATCAGAGAGGCAAAATGAAGTAATTTATAGATAATAAGATAAGTAATTAAAGAGGAGAAACAGTCATAGTATTACTGGTTAATTATATTAAATTACCAGTCTAGGTTACTATTAGTATTATTATTTTTAAAAGATTTTATTTACTTATTTGTCAGAGAGCACAAGCAGGGGAAGCAGCAAGCAGAGGGAGAAGCAGTCTCCCTGCTGAGCAGGGAGCCGGGTGGGGGACTCAATCCCAGGACCCTGGGATCATGACCTGAGCCAAAGGCAGACTTAACCAACTGAGCCACCCAGACATCCCTAGGTTATTATTATTTTATGTCCACTGTTAAACTACCAGGTTTTATGAACAAGGACTAGTACAGTTCCAATTATCTAGGTAGCAAGAAGTAAGTCTCTTCAATGTGTTGTTGTCAGTAGCATAGCTCCAACTATATATTTATGATCCAAATACATGGTAGGGAATCCTAGTAGAATTTGGGTCACCTTAGAGGCATATGCATTGATAATCCTACTAAGACTATATTGGTGGAGGGATGGTCATTTTGTAAGAGAAAATTAAGATTCTTTCAGTAAGAGAGGGGAAGATGTTAAATAGACAGATGAACAGTATGTTTCATGTTATGGCTGCCCAGCACACATTTACACATACGCATATACCTGCTTCTTTTCGTGGATTTAGGATTTTTGTGTGTGTGCTGTTGCCTAATGTAAAGACATTTTCACACACACAGGAAGATAGTATAGGTATCAATTTGTTTATTGTGCTTGGGCCTCATTTGTTTCCTAAACCTAAGGAGGCACATTTTAGTTGAATATTTAAAATAGTTCATTCCATGAATGCTTAAATAAATGGCTAATGGCTGTATCCATTAGGGTTTGGGGAACAGAAACCATTCTAAGTATCTTGAGTATAAGAAGAATATAGGCAAAGAAAGACTTAAACATCTACTGAACGGACTGGGCAGTGAAGGTCAAGGAGACCACTGCTGACTCTTAGGAAATCTGGGAGTGGGTTAGGCTGCCATACTGGAGGTAGGAGTGGGGATAGTGGGTTGTTTCAGAGCCCAGACAGGTTAAGGAAATCTTTTGTGGTGTGTGCCCAGTCAGAGCACTGTGTGCCTGTTGAAGCCCAGGCAAGATGAGAATGGATACCCATGTTAGTTGGGGGTTGGAGGATGGTGAGTGATAGAATTGAGGGATTTGTTCCATATGTAGAATTCATCAAATAATAAGTACAATGAGAGCCAGATTTCTCGTTGTCAGATAAGAGAGTTACAGATGTGGAGAGGAAGAAAACTAAAATAGATTGTGCTATTAGTATTAGATCGGATTTGTAGGTGCCTTTGTGAACTCATGGTCATACATTCATACATACATAGGTACAGATTGTGTGTGTATGTGTTTGTGTGTGTGTATACATACATAGAAACAAATGATGTACATATGTTAATTGCCTAACTTTGTTACTAAAAGGGCCTGGGAGCAATGATAATGCCTAACTCTCATCATGTTTTGGCTTCTTAACATCTTTTTCCACTAAAAGGTACCAGCCTTCCTTAGAGAAATGGCTGGTTCATATGAATGTTAATTTCCAGATTTTTGTCATTTGTATTAGTTGTGTAGGAAAATGTCCTTGTACTTATGAAATTACACCAAGATGTTTGGAGGAAAAGAACATATTTAGCAACTCACTCTCAGTGGTCTGAAGAAAGAAAATTTCTTTGTGTTACATTGGAGTTTTCCTGTAAGTGTGAGATTGTTTCAAAGCTAAAAAATTAAAAATTGCACAAAACCTCTGGAAATTATCTCTTCTGCTTGCCACTGGTAAATCTCAGGAGAAGGCTCAGAAATCTAAGAAACCTGATAAGCTGCTAATCTCAGGATCCTGGTGGGTTATTTTAAGGGTGCTCGTACGATGCAAGATACTGCTGTTAAAGATGTTAGCCTGTGACACCAAGTGAAGGATTCTTGGGAAGATGCTTGGAAGTGGTGGCAAAATCCTACGTATGCCATCTGTGGATGCCTCAGTCACAGCTGCCACCAGTGGGGAGAAAAATTTCCTTCGTGACTTCCACATATTGCATATACCATTGATAGTGCCTAACCTGGAGTACTACTGGCATGGTATCCTGGAAAATGTAGGCTTCTCTTCACAGAAGAGAGTGTAAGAATGAATGGAAATGATGCATTACGGGCCGTACAGTGAAGTCTGCCTCTTGTCAGCTCAGCATTTATACACATTCATACATGTAAGCAACAGCAGTAGCAACAGTTTTACATTTCTATTTAACACTGTGCAACTAGCTCATGTACTAACACATGCTGCATTTACCTTTTCCTAAACTTTGGAGACCCAGAGTTCTATGAGTCACTATATCCACTTTTGGATGTTAGTCATTCATCTTTAGTCCAGTCAGTTCAGTCACAATCTCCCTTTTATACTGTGATGTGAAGAATATTGGGGCACCTGGGTGGCTCAGTCAGTTAAGCATCTGCTTTTGGCTCAGGTCATGATCTCAGGGTCCTGGGATTGAGCCCCACCTTGGGCTCCCTGCTCAGTGGGGAGCCTGCTTCTTCCTTGGCCCCTCCCCCCATTCATGTTCGTGCACTCTCTCTCTCTCTCAAATAAAATCTTTTTTTTTTTTTTAAAGATTTTATTTATTTATTTGACAGAGATAGAGACAGCCAGCGAGAGAGGGAACACAAGCAGGGGGAGTAGGAGAGGAAGAAGCAGGCTCATAGTAGAGGAGCCTGATGTGGGGCTCGATCCCATAACGCTGGGATCACGCCCTGAGCCGAAGGCAGACGCTTAACCGTCTGTGCCACCCAGGCGCCCCTCAAATAAAATCTTAAAAAAAATCTTAAAAAATAGTAAGAGGAATGAAAGAAAGGAAAAGTAAATTGGTAATTTTTCACAAATTTAGTAAATTTTTACAGATATGTATATGCAGTAAGGAAACAATGTATGTCCACAGCTGATTACTTACCCATTCCATATTCCCTTTTTCTTAATCAGCACTTCAGTTGGTTGTGGTTGTGTTTACCTGGTAAAGTAACCCAGACCATGATTTCAGAAGAATCTGAGGTCTTTGTAATCTTGGTTTAGATTTCTCTAGTCTGTTAGCTTTTAGCTTCTGCATATGGAAATACTGAATGGTGTCTGCCAGTGGGTTGAATGGTAGTCCCCAAAAAAGGTATCTCCATGTTCGAATCTCTGTGACTTGACCTTAACTGTGAATGTAACCTTACTTGAAAAAGGGTCTTTCATATGTAATTAATTTAAGGATATTGAGATGAGGTCATCCTGGATTATCTGCGTGGACCCTAAATTCAGTGATAAATATCCTTACAAAGAGATGTACAGAAGAGATACACAGAAAAGGTAAAAGCCATATGAAGATAGGAGGCAGAGATGAGAATATACAGCCACAAAGCAGAAGCTTGAAGAAGCAAGGAACAGAATTTCCCCTAAAGTCTCCCTGAAAGTATGTTCCTGCCTATACCTTGATTTTGGGCTTCTGTTCTCCAGAACTTTGGGAGATGAAATGTTTGTTTTCAGGTACCAAGTTTGTGGTAATTTGTTACAGCAGCCTTCTGAAACTAGTACAGTGGGTTTAATCTGGTTTTCAGCTGTAATCCTCCTTGCTCCTATTGTATAGTGGTCATTTTATTTCACCCTTTATATAACCAGTCCTGTAACCCACTCTGCGTTTCGGTTCAGTGACATAGCCAGAGGAGTATTTAGACTTTCAGTCCAGTAAAACCATTGTTGTTTCCCTTTGGAATCAAATGCCTCCAAACTAGTAGAGGCCAAAGTTGTGGAGATGAGAAGCAAAGCTTTCGTGAATATGTCATTAGGTACTAATGGATACATCCTCCTAGTTTATCTGGTACCTAGCCTCATATATTCTGGTTATGGGAAAAACAACACCATGTATTGGTTTCTGGTTTGTCGCACATACCACAGCATAGAGGATAGTACCAACCCCATAAAGTTTTATGGGCGTGAGCCTATTTCTTCATTTATTTTGTGTAAAATAAGTTCCGTAGTTAGAAGTAATATGGGATATTATCTCAGTGAATGAGACATTCAGTAGGACCAAGAATGGTGGTGGGGAAAAAAGACCAAGAATGGTGGTACTGGGAAAAACATTGTAGGTTAGGAAGCTAGAACCAAATCCAGTGTAAGTTCTAGTTATTTGTAAATCACATGTCATCAAAAGTCTATCTCCAGGGGCGCCTGGGTGGCACAGCGGTTAAGCGTCTGCCTTCGGCTCAGGGCGTGATCCTGGCGTTATGGGATCGAGCCCCACATCGGGCTCCTCCGCTATGAGCCTGCTTCTTCCTCTCCCACTCCCCCTGCTTGTGTTCCCTCTCTCGCTGGCTGTCTCTATCTCTGTTGAACAAATAAATAAAATCTTTAAAAAAAAAAAAAGTCTATCTCCAAACTATATAAAGGATTCATACAACTCAAGACAAATGTTTCAGTTTAAGACTAAGGAAAAGAGGGACACCTGGGTGGCTCAGTTGGTTAAGCATCTGACTCTTGATTTCGGCTTAGGTCATGATCTCAGGGTTGTGAGTGAGGTTGAACCCCATGTCAGGCTCTGTGCTGAGTGTGGAGTGGAACCTGCTTAAAAGTCTCTTTCCCTCTTCCTCTTGTGCTCTCTCTCTCAAAATAAAAAAAAAAAAATATTTTAATAGACATTATTTCTAAGATGGTACGACTAGTAAATACATGAAAAGAAACACTATCAGCAGCCATTAGGAAATACAACTTAAAATTCATGAAATACCATCACACAGTTTTTAGAATGGCTAAAATAAGTGGATAATATCAAATGCTAGCAAGAATGTGGAACAACTGGAATTGTCATATGCTGGTGGGAATGCAAAATGTTACATGCTAAATGACAGTTTGGCAGTTTCTTGTAGGTTAAATAAACACTTAGCATGTGACTTAGCGATGTCACCCCTGAGTATTTACTCCAGAGAAATGAAAACTTAGTTCACAAAAACCTGTACACAGGGGGCATCTAGCTGGCTCAGTCCATAGAGCATGCGACTCTTAATCATGGGGTCATGAGTTTAGTCCCATGTTAGGTATAAAGCTTACTTTTAAAAAAAAAAAAAAAGGGAAAGAAAAAAAAACTTATACACAGATGTTCATAGCAGTATTGCTTATAATTGACTCAAACTGGGAACAATTGAAATGTTATCAGCTGGCAAATAAACAAAATACGATAGCTCTACAATAGAATACTACTGGCAATGAAAAAAGATTCGATTATTGATGCATGCAGCAACATGGTTGAACCTCCGAAACATTATGCCAAATGGAAGAAGATAGACGTGAAAAGGCTATGTGATGTCAAATTCCATTTATATGAAACATCTGAAAAAGGGGAAACAATAAAGACAATGTAAATCAGTGGTTTCCTGGGGCTGAGAACAAGAGATGGACTGTAGAAACTGTAGAATGGTGGAGGGGAACTCTTTGGGGTGTGAGAAGTGTTCTAAACTGGTTTGTGGTGGTGGTTGCAAAACTATAAATTTACTGAACTCCCTCTTTTTTTAAAGATTTTATTTACGACATGTACAAGATTATTCATTGCAGCATTGTGTTTGTAATAGCAATGTGTCCACCAATATCTTAAGTGAACAGAAGTAAAGAGTAGACAGTGGACATAGTATATTTAAATAAGATTTACACATTTGATTTTTAATAAATATGTAGAGTATTTATTGCTTTGAAGACTTGCCTTGACCATTTTGATTTACTCAGTGTCTCATTCTTCTTTTGTGTGTACTTGTAAATTTTGAGACATAATGTAGACTTACTTGTTTACTAATAGGTATTACAGTGGTACTGAGATAACTTAGCATCAGTGTACATCACAGTCTTTGTGAGGAATTGGCCTTATCAAATGCTAAAGTAAAATGGTTGTATTGTTCTGCTATAAAGCAAGTTCTAGATATTAGGTGACTGATTTTTTTCTCCCTGTAGCTCAACAGAGCATTCCAAGAGGAGGACTCTCCAGCCACTTTTTATTGCATCAGTATGCAGTGGTTTAGAGAATGGGAAAGTTTTGTGAAGGGTAAAGATGGAGGTAAGTAGTTAACTGAAAAATGAAATTCTTTGCTGATTTTTTGTTTATTAGACAAATATTTTTTGAATATCTGTATGCACTTGGGATTACACCAGTGGACAAAAGCGAAAAAGATCCCTGCCCTCAGGGATCTAACATTCTAGCTTATATCTGGTTAGTTGTTTTAAACCTATTTCATGATTTACAGCATATTCACAGCAGGAATAAAGGAACTGAACAAATTTGGGGCGCCTGGGTGGCACAGCGGTTAAGCGTCTGCCTTCGGCTCAGGGCGTGATCCCGGCGTTACGGGATCGAGCCCCACATCAGGCTCCTCTGCTATGAGCCTGCTTCTTCCTCTCCCACCCCCCCTGCTTGTTGTTCCCTCTCTCGCTGGCTGTCTCTATCTCTGTCAAATAAATAAATTAAAAAAAAAAATCTTAAAAAAAAAAAAAAAGGAACTGAACAAATTTAGTCTACAATCTTAATATTGAAAAGTTAAAAAAAAAATCCACCCAACAATAAGACTGGTTACATAATGGTTTAACCATTACAGTGACATACTATGTGGACATTTCATTTTATAATGCTTTTATTGTTTTTAGTTTAAGTAATGACAGTCTGAAATAATTCTTTATTACATAATAATTACATTTCTTTTTAAATTACAAAAGAATTGTTCTTTTATAACATAAAAAAAAGTGCATTTTAACCTGTAGTCCTCAAATGGACAGTTAAGAGTGAGATTATTTTTATTTATTTATTTATTTATTTTTTCAAAGATTTTATTTACTCGACAGAGATAGAGACAGCCAGCGTGAGAGGGAACACAAGCAGGGGGAGTGGGAGAGGAAGAAGCAGGCTCATAGCGGAGGAGCCTGATATGGGGCTCGATCCCATAACGCCGGGATCACGCCCTGAGCCGAAGGCAGACGCTTAACCGCTGTGCCACCCAGGCGCCCCAAGAGTGAGATTTTTAGATGGTAGTGAGAGAGCCTCCCCCCTTCCTTTCTTGGTTCTATTTTGGGATGGGAATGAAGACCCAAAAAGGAAAAGGCTCAGAAGATAGTTAAAAATTAACTGTAATAATCTGACTACAAAATAATCAATTTGATTATATAGTTACATTCGTCAATTATTTCAGGCACAGTAATACGTAATTCTTTGGTACATTTCTTTGAAAAGTATGCATTTTGATCCTTTGTTTTTCCTTTTGACTTAGATCCTCCAGGTCCTATTGATAACACTAAAATTGCAGTCACTAAATGTGGCAGTGTGATGCTCAGGCAAGGTAAGTTGACTAATACTTAAGCTGTTTGTCACTGTCAAGAATATAACATTACTAGCCATCTGTGCCACTTTTTTACCCAGCTCAGTGATATAATTCATACACGAAGAAGATAGTGGAAAAGCTGCCAATTTTTGTTAAGTGAGGAAAGGTGTTTTTTTTTTTTTTTTTTAATTTGACAGAGACAGCCAGCGAGAGAGGGAACACAAGCTGGGGGAGTGGGAGAGGAAGAAGCAGGCTCCTAGGAAGGAGCGCGATGTGGCGCTCGATCCCAGAACGCTGGGATCACGCCCTGAGCCGAAGGCAGACGCTCAATGACTGCGCCACCCAGGTGCCCCGTGAGGAAAGGTTTAAGGCTGTTGATAGTAGCTAGGAAAAAGTACTAAGACAGACCATAATGTTGCAGCTTATAACAATATGGGCTGGTAGTCTGGAAATTCATGTGCCAGAAGTTCTCAGATACCTGGAAGATTCATGCTGGGGGGTACATTATGAAGGTTTTGCAATATGAATATGTACGTTTGTAAATATTATTCTTTCTATTTGCACTTAATTCTAGGAGCAGATTCTGGTCAGATTTCTGAAGAAACGTGGAATTTTCTACAATCTATATATGGTGGAGGGCCTGAAGTTATCCTACGACCTCCAGTTGTTCATGTTGACCCTGATGTACTACAAGCAGAAGAAAAAATTGAAGTAGAAACTCGGTCTTTGTAATTTTGAGGGTATAGAGAGTTCTAATGAGAAATTATTTTCATTTCCTCTCACATACACATGCAAAAACATTCCTAAAAGCATGTTTATTTTCTTGATTTTTAATATTTTATTCCTTCTTACTGGGCATTATAGAAGAATGTGTTAAAATGTGTGATATACTACAGGTTGGTATATTTAATGCTAGATAACTTACCATAAAGTCTTTCAGTGTAATATTTTTGAAAGAGAAGGGATAATTGTGATCATTTGGTAATCAGTAGGTTATCTTTGATCTTTATACTACATGCAAATCCATACTATCCTTTGTAGTTTTGTAAATACTTTTCTTTGGAAACTTTTTCATTACCTTAAAACACCGTAACTCTGACCAATCTTTTCAGTTCTCCAAAACCCTAATTTAATTGTATAGTTTTAACATGGCTTCACATAATAGCGAGCCTATTTTAAATTGAGAGTTGTAGTCAGAAAAATGTTAATTTCCTAAAGCTCAGGAAACGTTAGGGTGTCACTTCTTTTGCACTGCAGCATATAAACTAGCATATTAATATTTACAGTATGTCTTTTTGAATGTATCAAGGATGTATTTAGTTTGAGTGGAATTTGTGTCAGCAGATATCCGTAACTTATTGCCTCTTATACTGTAAAATGTTAAACTTTAATTCCTATAACCCTGGATAGTATTCATTAATATCAATAAAAAACTTAGAGTTAGTTTTAGGGCACTTTTTATTTTGAGAGCATGAAGTATGGAATGTGTTGATGAGATTGTTGATAAAGCTAAAGCCACTTGCAAAATGATTTTTTTAATGAAATGCATAAAGTCTTTTTGGATAATATAGTATGCACCTCTATTTGCTTGATTATGTGATGTCAAAAGTTTAATTATATTCCAAGTACAAAAACAAACTGGATTACTTTGAGGATGTTGAGTAGCATTCACAATGGGTTTGTTTTGGTGTGGGGCAACTGCCACCAGCTAAAACAGTGTTGTTAAAATTAGTTCAATAAAAATGATTTTAAAATGTATGACTTGGATATTGAATTTACTTGATGGATATTAAGAGTGACAGGTATAAAGTTTGTTAATATTATAATATCTTTCTGTTATTTCTTAATCAGAGGTATGCAAAGTAAGTCATTTGGTATAGTATTTCAAGTTTTGATGTTTAATGAAATGATGAGCTTAATTGGTCATTAAGGTGTATTTCAATTTTTAAAAAATATATCTGGGTTTAAGTTTTCTTCTGCCTCATAATTATAGTATGATCCTCTTCGCGGATTCAATAATGTTATTGATCTATCTCTGAATAACCAGCGTTTATTATAATTTTTGCCTTAGGAGATAATCAAAAAAGGTTTGTTTTTAATACTTCTTGCCATTTATTGGATATTTATGATATTTTAGTCAACCTACTAAAATACTTTACTTATATTTAATCCTTAATACAACCTTATGACTTAGGTCAAGTGGCTTGTCCCAAAATCACACAGCAAAGACATGGCCGATAGGAGACTCCAGCTAGAGTCAGTGTAACCTCATACCCGTGCTCTTATTCACCATTATGTATCTCCCAATGAATTCTTTTGAAACAGATTATAGGGTTAGTCACACTTGTTAGTAGCATTACTATTTTCATAACAAACTTTGGAATATTATATGTGGTTAATTGTATCAGAAAGGGCAATTTCCCTGTATTTTGAAGCTACTCCTCTAACTCCAAAGTGAGAAGTTTGAATATACTTATTACCATTTTGATGGATTGAGGGTGAGGCGCGATTAGTTAAGAAAGTTTTTCTTTAGGGGGAAAAAAACCAGGCTATTCAAGACTATTTTTTTTTTTTAAAGATTTTATTTATTTATTTGACAGAGACAGGCAGCAGAGAGAGGGAACACAGGCAGGGGGAATGGGAGAGGAAGAAGCAGGCTCCCAGTGGAGGAGCCTGATGTGGGGCTCGATCCCAGAACGCTGGGATCACGCCCTAAGCCGAAGGCAGACGCTTGACAACTGCGCCACCCAGGTGCCCCAAGACTATTTTAATAATAACACAACTACTGATAATCACTTGAATTCTTAGCAAATGTTAGGCATTAGGCTAAACATGTTTACAGATTAATATGCCCAAGCACACACAACTGTCAGAATTCAAACCCAGATGTGTCTGATTCCAAAACCTATGCTTTTCTCGTAAGTCACAAATTTCCAATTAGAAAATCCAATTACTGTTTCTCAGTGACTACTGTACGAGAAACTTCTGTGGTGCTGCATTTTATCCATTTTTTCCCTCTGCATATTTGTCTACTTAGAGAGCTCATTCACTCCCTTGCTTTCAGTTATCACTTTTTTTTTTTAATGTAATCTTTAAACACAGTGTGGGGCGTGAACTCACTACCCTGAGATCAACGGTCGCATGCTCCACTGACTTAGCCAGCCAGGCACCCCTCAACTTTTTTCCTTTTTCTTCCTTTTTTTTTTTTTTTTTTTTAAAGATTTTATTTACTTGAGAGAAAGAGAAAGTGGTGAGAGAGCACAAAGCAGGAGCACACAGGGGAGGGAGAAGCAGGCTGGGAGTCTGATGTTAGGCTCAATCCCAGGACTCTGGGATCATGACCTGAGCTGAAGGCAGACACTTAACCGACCGAGCCACCCAGGCACCCCTGTATTGGTTACTTTTGCCGCAGTGATGCTATGTAACAGCCACAAAAACTCAGTGGTATACAAAAACATTTAGTTATTTTACAAGTCTGTGGAATTCGGCTAATCAGGCCTTGGCTGATCTCAGCTGGGCTCAGTCATCTCTTTGGATTCAGTTGGGAATTGGCTAGGCAGGTCTTGGGACCTTGGCTGAGCTCACTCATTTGTGTTGGGCTCTGTTTCTTGTGTTCTTCACCAGGCTAACCCAGGGCTGTTCTTTTGGTCATGGCAGAGGAGCAAGTTTTCAAGGCCTCTGTATGTGTCCTATCTACTAATATCTCATTGGCCAAACCAAGTTACATGGTGAAACCCAGAAATAAGGGAGGTGGGAATAAAATCTACTTTTAATGAGAGGAATTGCAAAGTCACATATCAAAAGGCATGGATATAGAGAGAGATGAACAATTAAAGTTATTAATGCAGTCAATCTACTGTAGTTAAGTTGCTCATATTTGAACACTGACTATGCCACTTACTAGCTGTAGGTATAACCTTGACTAGTTCCCTGACTTTGGTTTCCTCATGTGCAAAATGATTATCTGCTGCCTTCTTGGGTTGTTGTGAAAGGAAATGCTTTAAAAGATACAAAGTATGTAGTAAGTGTATCTCTCTCCTCAGTTTTGGGGGCAGATAATATGCCCTGACAGATAACATAGTCCTACAGTGCTTTTTACAATGTCACCAATGGCAGAAAGTCCAGGATCCCAGTCCATCCCCCTACATGGCTTTAATTGCTAAGTAGATAATGACTTTGGTAACTCATGCCTGAAGCGTATATATTTGGCAAAATTATGAAGGCATAATTAGGATAGCAACTATTCAGGTGTAGATTCATCAGATGAGCCCTTTGGGTTTAAAGTCAATTTTCTTTCTGAGCCCTGTGAACTTCTGCCACAGGACCTGTGGACACTGAAGGGTGAGACTGTTCATGAATATAGCAGCAGGTGTAGTTCTCTAACAGCAGTCCTGATGCTACTCAGGTTGAAGGCTATGTTTTGTAGTATAACAAAGCCTTCAAAACTTGCTTAAAACAAGGATTTATTATTTTTCATGATTCTGTGGGTTGTCTGGAGTCACTCATGAGGTTGCATTGAGCTGGCAGATACGCTATGTTGGAAGGTTCAAAAAGGCTCCTAACGTAACCGGGGCCTTGGTGTTACTGGTTGAGCCACAACATTCATCTCCATCAAGGTCTCTCTCTCTATAGGATCTTATCCAGGACCTCTGCATGTGGCTTCTCTCTAGGATAGCCTGATCTTCCTTACGGGATGGCAGCGATTCCAAAAGGGCGAAAGAAAATGCTGTAGGCTTCCAAAAGGTTACGACTGGAACTGACATAGTGTCATTTTTGCTGTCTTCTGTTGGGAGGGAACTCTGTGAGGGCCTGAATACCAAAAGGCCATTCATTGGGAGACAGCAGTATAACATTTGATCAGCCTGATAAAGCAAGGGGAAGGAAGTAGGACGGGGTCACAAAATATTTGGTTGTTCCACTTTTTTTTTTTTTTTTTAAAGATTTTATTTATTTATTTAACAGAGATAGAGACAGTCAGCGAGAGAGGGAACACAAGCAGGGGGAGTGGGAGAGGAAGAAGCAGGCCCATAGCGGAGGAGCCTGATGTGGGGCTCGATCCCATAACTCCGGGATCACGCCCTGAGCTGAAGGCAGACGCTTAACCGCTGTGCCACCCAGGCGCCCCTGGTTGGTTCCACTTTTAAAAATATAAGGATTGATCTGGGTTCAGATGGTGAGAACTCACTTCTTCCATTGTAAAGTTACTGATCAACTTTTCCACTAATAGTTTTATCTACTGATGAGTACTGCCTGAATCTGTGGTTTCATTACAGGTTGCAAAATGGTGATTTTCTCATTCTAGGATTCTTTTTGAGAGACTTTTTCAAAATCTTTACCCTGTAAACAAATTGAAAAAGAAAGGAAAGTGGTTCAGGATCTGTGATGTAATAAGTGTTGAAACCAGTACTAACTTGGTGCTCCTGGGGTCAGTTGAGATGCCAGAGATTAGTATCTATGGACTGTATCATGAATGGAGGATCATCTGAAGAATGTTATAGTTCATTCATCATCCTTTCAAATATTTTCAAATCTTTCCTTGTGCTAAATTAGACTGTAAGAGTTTCTTACCTGGACTATGCTGTTTACCTCTTCCACACTTAAAAAATTGCCTTCAGCCTAGGTGAAGAGATGTAATAAAGAGCCCCAGAAAATTAGTTGTTGGATTTACTATAAAGATGCTGTCAAAGATACAGTTCACTATATGAGATAGTCTTGTTTTGAGAAATTGTGGGACAAATTTATCTTTGGTCTTAGTACTGGGAGTAGTACTCCTCCTCTGACCAACTGGTTTGTTATTATCCTACGGATACTGAGACTATCATAACTGATCTTGTTTTTCCTTATTACAGCATCTGCCAGAATTAATGCACGTGTTCAGGGCCTTAGAATATGTATTTTTGTGTATTATTCTTCTGTTTTCTTGTTGTCTGACTTCCCACTTTATTTTAAATTCAGTTTTGCCTCTTAATTTGTAAGCCATGTATTTTTAGAAATAAGGTATAATTTTTTAAAAATACAGCAAATATCTTGGTCTTTTGGGTGGTGTACAACATCATCTCCACTAGACAGTAAGCACCAAAAGGATTTGTCTTGTTCATTGCTTGCTTTGTTTAGTACTGTATCTCCAGCACCTTGTATAGCTCCTAGCATGTTTATTAAAAGAAAAAGAAAAACTAAAAGAAAAAGCAAACAAACTACATCAGTGGTTTTCTAAGCATGTTCTGAGGTAATGCCTTAAAGGCCACAGTAAGGGACAAGGGAGATGTTAGTGGTTGCCAATTCCCAGGTCATTTTATTTGGATTAAGTATTGGATTCTGGCATAAGATTGTGTTTGTAAAAGGAATGCCAGTGCTTCAGTAAATATTGTACAAACCCCTGAATTAGATGATCTTGAAGTCTCTTCCATCTTCAGTATTCTGTGATCCTAGATGAAAATAACAAAGGGCTAATGGATATATCATAATTAGGGAGTGACCTTAACCAATGAGCTTGGCAGTGGTTGCTCCTTCTGAGAGCAAGGAAACTCCTTTTCCCTCTCTTAGATAATTGAAGATTTGAGGGGCTCCTATCCATTTCTACTTGGCCAGGATCAACACCCAGGCCTATAGTTTTCTCTCCTTCACTATCTTCTTTACCATCAATGAACTGGTCTTTCCCCCTTACCTCTTTAGTGCTGGTTCCAAAGACCTAGAATCCAGCCACTTGGGGCTAATTGTAGTTCCCCTCTCATATTCCTGTACACTCTCATTCGTGCAGTTCCCTCAGTTGACAATAGTCTTTTTGTCTGCTCTGCAAACTCATGCTATAACTCGAATGCCAACCCTTGTAAAAAGCCTTTCCCAAACCTCCTCTGTTCCCACGATATTTGTATCTCTACATAGAACCTTTGCAGTTAAATTCGGGCAAATCACATAAACTCTCTAAGCCCATTTTCTCATCAGAAAAATGTGAAGAGAGTCACAGGTTGGGTACTCCAGGAACCAGACACTTAGATGATTAGTGTGCAGATTAATTAGGAAATGCTCTTAGGATCATCATTTGTGAGGTTAGGTAAGAACTGAGCAGAGGAAGAAGTCAAGCTGCGATCCAGTCTTAATGAGTTGCATCAGTTGATGCAAGTTGTTCTACAGATAGGATGCTCCACCAGAACTGTCCCATGTTGAGGTGGGAGGGCTAGTCCTTCCAACAGGGAAGATCTTATTAAAGATTTTATTTATTTATTTGGCGGAGACAAAGAGAGCGTGCACACACACAAGCAGGGGAAGCAAGAGCCAGAGGGAGAGGGAGAAGCAGACTCCCCGCTGAGCAGAGAGCCAGTCATGGGGCTCCATTCCAGGACGCCTAGATCATGACCTGAACCAAAGGCAGATGCCCAGGCAACCCCCTTCCAACAACCTGATAGATACTATTAGTGGCCCTACATTGATCAGTCATTTTGGATGTGGCCTCTTTGGGAAAAGGTGTGACACTGAACACCACCAGAAGGGGCTGACAGCTCATGTCTGTCACTCCTGGCTGCTGGTAATAAGTCCTTCATTTCTGAGGGGTATCTGAGAAGTACCTTTTGGTGCCTGACATTAATAGTATCTATCTCAGGATTGTTGGAAGATTAAAATAGGATAGCATATTGTGCGCCACATAGGACTCAAGATCATTGTTATGGTTATACATAGAACTTGGCTCTGTAAGTATATAGAGCAAGGTGGGGAAACCTTATTTTTGTGACTCTAATCCTAGAACAGGGCCTGGAACCAGTTAGGTTCAGTAAAGGCTTGTTGATGTGTTAATATAAAAATATATCCCTCACCTTTTGTCTGGAAGCAGATGTTATTTTGAGTTGAACTCGAAACTAAAACAAATACAAAAAGTCAATTCAACCATTTAATAACTTTAAAAAAAAAAGGCAGGTTATCCACTTGCCTGAAAAAAAAAAGTCCAGAGACAAGGAAAACGAGCAATGAAGTAGTACTTGACAAATGCAGGACAGCTCCAGTTAAAATGGCTTCTGGATTTTATATATTTGGAATATAATTTTCTAATTTTAGACAGGGAAGGAGATCTAGCTCAGCTTTTCCACAGCTCATAAATGGTGAGACTGTCAATGGCACTATGAACCCAAAGGATAAGTACTTATCTCTTATCAATGTTTATTGGTATCAATCTTTAATTTTCAATCTTTAATTATCAATCTTTAATTTCAATATTTCAATTATCAGTCTTTAATTTCCCTGCATGCCCAATATAGTTTGTTGACATTATTTTATTTTTTTAAAGTTTTTTTATTTATATAAGTAATCTCTGTACCTAAGGTGGGGCTCAAACTCACAACCCCAGCCAAGATCAGGAGTTGCCTGCTCTTCTGACTGAGCCAGCCACAAGCCCCTGCTAACATGTTTTTAATACAGTTTTATTAAACACTGCTTTGTGCCTGACACAGGTTTGGGGACACAGCAATGAGCAAAAGTTACAAAGACCCTGTCTTCATGAATCTCACGTTCTTGGTGGCAGGAGACCAACAGTCTGGAAGTGATAACTGTTAGGAAAAAAGATACGCAGGTGAAGAAAGAGTGGTGGTGCGAGTATACTCTTTTGGATACAGTGGTCTGGAAGCTTCAGATGTTGACCTTCGAGAAGGGAGCTGAAGTACGCATTGAACATCAACGAATTAAAGACATCTGAAGAGTTCTAGTCAGAGGCAAAAGCAAGCTGAAAGTCTTGAACTGAACAGAGCCTGCGCGTTATAGGAACAGCCAGAAAGCCAAAGGGGGGAGTTGGGGGTCGTGTGGTTGGAGATGAAGGAGGCGGGGGCATATATAATATCCATAAATAGTTGAGACCACACCGCTAAGGGAGCTAGCGTATACAAATTTTTCAAGAGGCCACAAAGGGCAGGATGGAGCGGATTTCCAACAGCGGGGCTACAGCGACGCCTTTCCTCGACAAATGCAAGGAAGGGCCAAGTTAAACTATTGCAGAGGATGAACTGGGTCCCGCCCTCAGAAGATCGACCCTCTTGCAAGGGCGAGGGCCGACCGCGGGGGCGGACCTCGGCAGCTCCCAGGCCGCCGGCGCTGCACCGGCCGCGGCTACCAGCAGGCGGTGTAGTGAGCGCGCCTGCAGCCGCCGCCGCCGCCCGCCCGTCCCAGCGAGGAGAGAGGAGGGGACCGGAAGGAGCCGCTGGTGCTGCGGGAAGTGGCAGGAACGGGAGGCGGGGACCCACCTGGAAGCGCCGCGGCGCCGCTGTCGAGCTTCCTGCGGCGGCCACCCAAGCAAGTGCCGTGGCGGGGGCAGAGAGCGGCCACGGCGGCGGTGCCTCCCTAAGTGGCCCGCGGCGCCCTGCTGGGCACGAAAGGTGAGCAGTAGCTCGGGGCACGTGGTGGGGGCCAGACATGGAGTAGGGAGAATGGAGGAGGAGGAGGGAACCCGGGGCACCATCGGCTTTGGGACCCGGATTTAGAGCCGAGTGCCGGGAGGGGGTGGGTTGGAGGCGGCGGCGGCGTCGTCGGCAGCGACGGCGAAGCCCCCACGTGGGGTGGGGGTGCGCGCGCACGTGTGCGCGGGCGATAGGGGGGCGGGGAGGGCTCTTGGAAGGAAGACAGGAGCGCGCTCGCTTAGTAGCGGCCCACGTGACGGGCAAGCCGAGAATCTGCTTCCACGTGATAGGCTGGGAGGCTGGTTGAGGCAGAGGGATGTTGTGTCTGTGTGGTATAACCGTAGTCACTGGAGGTTTTAGGGTTTTCTACCGCTTTTCTTCTCTACTAGGGGGGATAGATGAGAAATAAAAGGCGGAAAAGACTTTCTGCTATTTCCCTGTTCTACACGTTCTCCAGTTCGTTAATGAAGCACTTTTCAAGTTCCGAAATGCCGATTTCCCTGTACCGCCATGTTGGTTCTAGAGGAAACTCGCGAGATGCTAGTGGGTTTGTATCGCGAGATCTCTCGATTCTCGCGGGACCTTGTTGGCAGAGCAGTTGTCCTGGATGGCGAAGCCTTGGGTTCCGGGGGCCTGGGACCCGCAACTCTTTCTACAAGGCAAGTTGTTAGGGAGGGGCCGGGGGCGAGTGCCTCTTGGTGCCGGGAGACGTGCTAGGTTAGCTTCCTTTAGTCCTGAAGGGACTGCATTGACCTCATTGAGGCCACACGGTCCTTCTCCCCACCCCCCTGCGGGCGCTCGGCCACCTGCAGAAGCGTCTGCACCCCTCAGCCCCGGCTCCTTTTACCCCGCGCAGTGATAGTTCCACCTCCGTCCCACTCCCTTGGAAGTCCAGAGCCGTTCTCGTGCACTCGTGACGATTCCATTGGATACCGTTGCCCTTATTTTGAAACGTTCTTGTCAGTTTTTCCCCTTGTTGCCATTTTCTGAAGAATTCCAGACCTGTTAACCATTCTGTCGCTTGTTTCTGCTCCAGTACCTTTCTCCACTGTCCGTTCTCAGACGCTTAAAACTAAGCGCCGTGTGTTATTTTTTTCTCTCTGGGCATCATTTACTCCCACTTACTGGTCATTGATAACTTGTCATGACTCTGACTGACTTTGTATTTACAATAACTTTTGGCAGTATTTGGAAGGAGCCCTTGTATCTCTGACAATACCTGATGTCAGAATAAAATCGTTCTTTTAATCTTTTTGTGCGTGACTATTAACTCATAATTATCGATATGATTTTGATTACTATGTTATGAGGTTGCCATCTTTGATGTTCAAGGATGGTGGTTTTGGGTCACATGTTCAAGATAATAGTGGAATGTTAAGGCAAAATTTTAGTTAAAACCAAACTTCTCTTCATGAACTTTGGTGTCAAAGTTTGTTTTTTCTTTAAATGAGTTTGACATAAAATTATTTTTTCTCCAACTTTTGATGTCTTATCAGAAATTAATTTACAGTGTATCTTTTTTCATTTTCTTGAGCAGTCTTTGGATTTATTTAGTATTCGTAGTGGGAGGTTAATTACAAAGCTAATCAGATAACTAGGTAATCCACTCATTTTTTTTAAACTATGAAAGTGTTATTTGCCTTTACACTTACATATATAGAAGTATGTAGAGTAAAACGCTCCGTTACACTCTGCCAAGTTGCCTTACTCAGTCTTACATCTCTGTAACCTTCTTAGCAGTAGCTGTGTATTATTCTATGTATTTCTTTTAACTAAGAGGAGGAAGTGGAGTGTTTTAAGATAAACTATCACAACATTAGCAATCAGTAAAAATTTTTCTACTCAGCTAAATTTTTATTTAGTGATATATGCCTATTGTCTTGACAAATATATGCATATTTGCTTTTTAAAAAGAAAATGTACAGATTTTATTGTGATAAGGGTTTTGTGAAAGTATCTTGAGGGATAGCATTATTTTTGTCCTAGAGATTTAGTATGCTGGTAGCTTTGAACCAAAATAAAATCCATGTAAAATAGGATTTAAAGAAATAAGGATGATATCAGTTGAACTTTATATTTTTATGTTTAGTATTTGTGTTATATATTTATCGCTATATTCATGGTTATATTTTGTGATACTTAAATATTTTCTAAATTATAACCCAAGTATGTGTATAGGAGTTTTCCAGAAGTTTTAAAAGTTACCAGCTCAGTTAAATAGTTCTGACTATGCAATTTTGTGAGCTCAACAGGAGAGTGGTAGGTATATCACTAGTAAATACAAACAAATGTACAACTCAGAAGTTGCTAAGCAGCAATTTGTGGGGTGTTTTTTTTTTTTTTTTTTGGTATTTTTTTTCCCCCAAATCTAGAAGTATTATTTATCAGTCACATGAAAGTGACTTCACTCTTCTTGGGCAGTGTGGTTTTTTATTGTAATGGTTCAGGTAGGAAAGTTGGGGAATGAAAGAGTGTTGAAAGGTCTGATGTGGGAAAGAGGAAAAGGAGATGGGAGTATGTAGTTCGATATTGAGATTGAGTTGGAGAGTTGCACAGAGAATAGAGGATGGTAGAAAGTTGACAGAGACATGGTCTAAGACTAGGCAGGTTCATTATGGTTGGAGGGCAATTTGAGTTGACCAGAATTTGAAATCTGTAACTTCAGGCAATTTTTTCCTCTAAAATTTTTTTGAATTGTTTTCAGTTATCTCAAAAATTGCTTGATATCCTTGTCATAAAAAGTCGGCAACTGAATTTGATATTTAACGGATACTTTGTGAATTCTTTAGTTAGGTAAAGCTCTTGTTAAGTAACATTTGTTGAGTACATTTTTTTTTTAGAAGTAGAAAATTGTGAAAAGGAGAATGGACTCAAAGGTCACAGTTCTATAATGGACTTTGCAAAGGTATCTACGGAGCTTTGCTTGGTAATTGGGTCTTAAGTAGTTCCCGTGTGCATCTGATCCTTGCGATAATACGGGTTTCTTAGAACTTTGTTTTATAAACCGTTTTTGGTAGTGAATTTTGAGAATTACCAGTCTTTTAGAGGCTGGTACTTATCTGAGGTACTGGGTAGAAATATACTGAGAAAATCTAAGGAGGAAGAGACATGTATCTTACATGATTTGAGTTTGCTTGAGTAAAACTTAAATAACTAAGAAATTTTATTTTCCCTTTTCTCAATCAGCTGTCATAAAAGTGATCTGTGAGAGCTGATGAGCTTCAGTGATCAGAGGAAATTAATAACAGTGATAATACAGTACTGGTCTGTCCTCACTTGGATTTTTTTCCTTGGGGTCTGAAACAATGCTAATTTCCACAGACCTATAATTTTGTAAACTATATGGTGTGATACTTATGTTACATATTAGTTACATCAAGAACATAAATTTTATTTCTCACCTCTTGAACCAGTGTCCAAGAGAGATTACAGGAAATTACGTGACCGGAAATGTCAGTGAAAATATGTTGCAGGTGCTTTTTAAAAAAAATCTAATTTCGTATGAAAATTCAGTCTGGATTTAACTGCAAGGAGTATTTGCTGGGAAGACTTTTTGATTTTTAAAGTAGTATTTAATATAGATGTGGTATACATTGTGGTACGAATTTCTGTGGTTGATACTCTGATAGCCACTGTAATTATACTTTAAAAATACTGATCAGTGAATATTTCCCAAAGTCTTAAGTGTTGACTTCTAACACCATGGAAGTATAGACTTTGCTATTTTGTTTAAACTTGTCCTTCTCACCTCTTTCTGTTTTTTTCTTTTCAGCTGTTCTTTCTCATTTAGGTAGGTAATTTTTGTCTTGTCAGAGACAAGTGAGTTCAGTAGCTTTTCCTGAGGAGACTATCAAACTATTCAGTTATTATTACTATTAGGAACTCCACTGTAAGTTATATTCAGTAATTCAACCAGCATATTTTGAGTGTTAGTGATCTCAGCCATTTGAAACAGCAGGAATCCTGAGCCTTCAAAATAACTATAATCAAGTACTATAAGCCTGTGGTCTTTCTTCAGAAACTCCTAAGTGGAGTAAAGAAGTTTTGCAGCACCAACAGGGTTAGTTATCTCATTTTTTTTTAGCCCACAGATGATAATCCACAGGATTGGCCCTTGAAGTTAGGCACACTGACAGCTGAAATGTCATTTTATTTCAAGGGAAAAGGAAGAAAAGCTATCAAAAAATAGATGGAACTATAGAAGAGTAGTGTTTTAAGGCCATTGCATAGAGACATATAGTCCTATTACCGTTAACTTCTGAGGGAATCACAGTATTGCAAAGCAGCATAGTACATGATGTGTCCTATGATGACCTTAATCATAAATAAACTTTTATTCTCTGTATTGTGTTTAAGGAAGTAAGGAATTGGTGTCTTTTTAAAAGATTGTTACGAGTAAATGTTTTCAAAGCTTTGTTAATTAATGCTTTCAGTTTTCCGGAAAATTGACTCACAGAACTCGTCTGCTGATACCAAATAAAAATGATGCTGTTGTGTATGGCATTTCCTTTGTTTTATTTTATTGCTTTTTTTTTAAATCTATTTCTTAATTTCCTTATGTATTAGTTCAAGGGATTATCTCCCAAATAAGGCTCCATTACATTTAATATTTGATATTATGATAAGCAGTTATCTAAAGACTAGCACCTTTATTAATAAAGGAATTTTCTAAGCAAATAATTAGAATTAGTCAATGACCAGTTCGTATCATTCAGTTCTATAGTTTTGAACCCTGATACTGAGTCTCCATCCTTAGCACTGATGAGTGTCCTGAGGTGAGAAATGTTTCATTTTGTAGTGGGTTTTCTTTTTGTCTTTGTTGCCTTTTCAGTCTCTTTTTAATATGTTAATTTAACAGTTTTTCTCTCTTCATTGTTAGAGTAATGGTAGATAGTATTTGATATAAGTATAAACTGTGTTGTGTGTGTGTTTTCATGACTTTAATGGCTGACTTGAGAGTTTTAAGTCTGAGGAATTAATATAAGCATATTAACATTTTGATATACTTCTTATATTATTTAAAAAATACATCTTTTATATATTTGCAAATAAAAGATTTAATACCGTGTTCTGCTTTCTAACCTAATGTTAGGTAACATTTTTCCATTCTCACAATGAGTCTTCATAACCATAATTTTAAATGGTTGTATGATGTCTTATGTGTAGATGTATCATTACCCTATTCTAATTTTTTGCATATATAAATAACAGTGCGAAGAACATTTGTTTATAAGATAATTTCCTGTATATAGTACTATCTTCTCATATATTGCCAACACCAGAAGTGATTTTTAGGCTTATTTTTAAGAGCTTGTAAAACATATCTGTCACACTATTGACTGAAAGGATCAATTTATGTTCATGTTGAAGTGGCTGTTACTCTATATATCTATATTAAGTATTATTTATAAAAACTTCATGGGGTATAAGTTATACCACTTTTTCTTAGATTACTACTGAGGTGAAACATAATGATTAAAAGATGTATTTCGTTTGTGAATTTAGATAAACAGAATTTTGAAATTAATGTAATCAAATCTTTTGACCTAATTTTGTTCTACTTTTGAACTTCTGGAATTCCTCCTCTGGAAGTGTAATAAATAAACAATACTGATTTAATACTGTCTCTTTTAGTTTTTCTAAATTAGATTTAAATAAATTTAACTGTTTACCTCATCTGGTATTGGTGTGAAGTGAGAATATAAATGTTTTCCTCCAAATTGGTAATTGTCTCAATTCTGTTAAGTAATCCTTTATTTTCTCATTGCTTTGTATTTCATTTTTACATTTTAAATCTTTTTTATTTTATTTACTTTTATCCCAAACTTAAAAAAATATTAGTATTGTTTTCTAGATGATTCTTAAGCACATCTACTATCATTTGACCTGGTATCTTTTTATTGTGATATTTGTTTTCCTATTGATTTTTAGGAGCACTTTACAAATTGAGGATAATAAAGCTCATTCTGTACAAAACAGTGTTTTATAAATCCTTTTCTTGTCAGCCAAAATTTGAAATTCTTTTCCCATACCACAGAATTTAGTAGGATTAAGCGAAGCAATTTCTTTCTTTCTTTCTTTTTTTTTTTTTAAAGATTTTACTTTAAAGCAATCTCCACAGCCCATGTGGGGCTCGAACTCACGGCCCCCAAGATCAAGAGTCACATGCTTTATAGACTGAGCCAGCCAGGTGCCCCTCTCCTTTCTTGAATGGACAAAATATGAAACTACGTAAGAGTACAGCATTAGAGACTATAAAGAGAAAAACTATTTTGGTAGATTTTTGTGGAATTAGAAATAAACTGCTAAGATCAGCAGTTCAGGATGTGTGATTAGGTGTTTCCTTTATTAAATAGTAATATGTAGTTTGACATCATATGCCTCTATTTAATGAAAAAGTGCTAATTGGCAGTTTTAGGACTTCAGTTACAGAATCTCAATACCTTTCTTCTTCAGCTGTTAACAGCTGTGTGGCACATGTACTGACATTTAATAATGAATAATCTAAGAAATTCCAGGTGAGCATTAGTGAGACCATCCATGCCAAGGAGAGCATTTTCAGTATCTAAAGTTTTTATTGTTTATGAAGGTGGTTTTTTTCCTTTACGAAATAATTATTCAAGATATTAAAATAATTTCTGAAAATAGATATTTTTACTTATTTACATTTTAAAACTGAAGGCTCCAAAGCTATTACTTTATTAAATAATGACTAACATTTTCTGTTGTTTACAGATTTGTATGATTACATTAATGCTAGGAAGAAAAACCAGATTAACTTTGTGAGTGTGAAATCATAATAAATACTTGAAAATAAATATTTGAAAATTGTGTCCTTTGCTTGGGGATCACATGAAGAGAATTTCGGGTGAAGAACTTGATGGGGTGGAATTTGTTTCTATCTTGAATTGGGACGAGATTTAAAAGGATTGGAACATTATTTATACCTTTTATTACTACCGGAATTCTGTTTACTTTGTAAGGGATAAGTTGATTTTGCAAACTGGCACTGAAGTGGTCCAGGAAATAACAATTGCTAATTGTATTCTGGGAGTTATTTATACCTTTCTTACTAGATTTTTTTCTTTTTTTTTAAATTGGTTAGAAACTTAAGGAATAAATACATCCTGTAGTTCTTATACACGTCCCTATTAGAAAGCAGATTTATTGTGTTTCATAAATAAGGTGAAATAATGCTTTTTTTAGCTTGACAGTATTATAGAGGGAGGTGCTGAGATTTTTTTCTCCGGAGAAAGGTGTGTGTGTTTGTGAGATTTATCTACTGATAGCCCTTGAGGAACTTTGTAATACTTCTGTATGTTAACTGTATTCATACCGAACCTGTAATTCTTAATCTGAACTGTCTCTACTAAATAGAAATTTTTAATGTGTGTTTTTGCAGTAATGTTTAGTTTTCTGATGGAGAAATGTCCTTTATTTGTTTCCTGCTTTTAAAAAAATGTGAGTATGATTACAGTGTAATACAGAAAGTTCTCGTAAGTTTACAGTTCAGTGAATTTTCACAATGTAAACATACCTGTGTAATTATTACTAAGAAGCAGAACATTAGGAAAATCTCAAACTGTCGTGTGTCCTATTGTGGTCATTAACACTACCCCCATCCCATGGAAAAACACTATTTTGATGTCTAGTACCATAGAATAATTTTGTCTGTTTTTGAACTTTAATTTTGTTTATCAACATTGCATTTTTATCCTGCTTTAGAAGTCCTAGAACTTAGTGTAGTTTATAACTGGAGATCTCAGCAGTTTGACTTAGACATTTTTTCCGTTGCATTCATGATTTCAAGAACTCTTAGAAGGGGACATCAGAGAAAAGCCTTACTTTCAGATTGTGTGGTAGACCCTTTCTGTGTTTTGGTGTTCTTTGGGCAAACAGGATACTTTTAATTTCTGTCATTGATTGGCCTACAACAGTACTTCAGCCTCCCTCCACCCCCAACTTAATAATTTTGTTTTGTACACTTTGGTACAGCATTCCTGACCAGCTAATGGCTTTTTGGACTTTTATCCTATGACTTGGCAGCTTTCTTTTCATTCTTTGAATTCCTTTCAAGCAGTGATTCCTATTCGAATTTTTATGACAGACACCCTGTGGTATCCTTTGTTATTTAAAATAATATAGTGAGGGTCCTTCCCCCCAAGAAAAAAGTCCCTGTTTGTTTAAGCCATTTTACTCTTAAGATATTTATTTTATATTTATGAACAGTGTAACATTGTGATGTGCACATTATAAAACCAAATTATGGGCTATGAAAAAATTGAGAATCTACTAAAAGCTTTACCTAGTTTATATCCCCTTTCAGGATGGCTTCAAATGTAAGCGCAACTTTCTTACAGAAATTCTTGCTTTCTATTTTCTATTCTACCCCTCCTATTTCACTTAAAATTTTTTTTTGAAAAGATTTTATTTATTTGACAGCGTATGTGCACAAGCAGAGGGAGCAGTAGGCAGGGAGAGGGAGAAGCACAGCAGGCTCCCTCTTGTGCAAGGAGCCCAATGCAGGGCTCAGTCCCAGGCCCCTGTTCCCAGGTCCAGGCCGAAGGCAGATGCTTAACCAATTGAGCCACCCAGGTGCCCCTCACTTTTTTAATTTTAAAGAAAGGCATAATGAAAGATTTATTACTGTGTTCTTTCACATAATTTTTCTTTCATATAAGTCTCACGGTTAGCCTGGCAGATACACTTAATTTTCTTTATAAACTAATTTTGTTTACCATCAGTCAGTATTAGGTAGGGCCAGAATATTATAAATGGCCTGTGACTGTTGAAATTAGGTATTTTGTTCAAGAATAATTTAAGAGTAACGTGCACCTCCATTTTGGACTCGAGTGATGTATTTCCTGAGGTTTTTTTTTTTTTTTAAGATTTTATTTATTTATTTGAGAGAGAGCACAAGCTGGGGAGGGGGGGGCGGGAATTTGCAGACTCCGCACTGATCAGGAAGCCCAATGCAGGGCTCCATCCCAGGACCCTGGGATCATGACTTGAGCCTAAGGCAGACGCTTAACCGACTGAGCCACCCAGGCACCCCTATTTGCTGAATTTTTATAGAAATTAAATGTTATACAAAGTTTTAGCCTGATTTCTAAAGTTTTCTTTTTGCCCTGAGATTTTAAATGTCTGACTTTAGGGCAACATCATGATACAGGAGAACATTATCTCATGAAGAATGAAGGAAAGAGTAACTGACTTTTTTAACTGTTACAGAGTTACCACTATAAATTTGAATAAATGCTGTATTGGAGAATGAGTCAGGACGTTTTCCGGTTGACCTAAGCCACATATATAGGTAGATCCTTTTCTTCCTGTAGTTAGCAAAGTGTCACCAAGGAGTTCTGATTTGTTTGTAACTTTAACACAGTGGTTCTCAGACTTCAGCAAGGAAACCTGTGAGGTTTGTTGGTTTGTTTTTTTAAATAATGGATGGTTGGGCCCTACCCCTAGAGTTTCAAATTTAGCAGGTTAGGGGACCACACTTTGAGAATCAGTACTATGGTATAGTCAGGGTATACCTCTAAGCAACAAACACACATCCCACAAGTGTTTCCAATGTACATCCTAGCTGAGAACCTTTGAGCGGTAGTTCTCAAAATGGGAATAGGATAGTATCACTTGGAAGCTTGTTACAGATGCATTTTCTCCCAAACTCGGGGGCAGAACCCAGAAATCTGTTTTAAACTAGCCCCTCAGGTGATTCTGATGTGTGGTAAGTTTTAAGAACTTTTCTTGTGTCCTTTCTGGACACTTGAACTTGTTAGAAATGCAAATTTCAGGCCTCACCCAGATATTCCAAAATAACAGAGCCTCATTTTAATGAGATTCCCAGGCATTTACAAAGTATGTTGAAGATTGTGTAGGGTTGCTCTAGATGATTATAAAAGTAAGGGTGTCTGGCTGGCTCTGTTGGTGGAGCATGCGACTCTTGATCTTGGGGTCATGGGTTTGAGCCCCACGTTGGGGGTAGAGTTTAGTTTAAAAAGCTATAAAAGAGAACTGGGTGGCTCGGTTAAGTGTCCAACCTTGATTTTAGCTCAGGTCTTGATCTCAGGCTCCTGGGTTTGAATTCTAGCCCCACATGGAGCCTACTTAAAAAAAAATACGTATCGGGGCACCTGGCTGGCTCAGTTGTATACCTCAGGGTGAGTTCAAGGCCCATTTTGGACATAGGGCTTACTTTTAAAAAAAAAAAAAAAGTAATATAAGTTAAAGAGTTACTCAACATTTTCTGTGTGCTAGATACGTGTAAATACTGGTTTCACTATTATTTAGATTATTTAGTCTTCTCAACAACCTGGTAAGGATGGTTCCTGTTATCCTCAATCCACAGTGAGCAGTTTGAAGCAGAGAGGTTATATGTCTTATTGACTGTCACAGGGTGCTGAATGCAGGGATATGAACCTAAGCGTTCAAATTCTGCTTTTGGAGTGAGGAGTTGTAGGACCATTTATGTGGATTTTTATTTTGCTTCCTTGTTCCAGCACCACAGTATATATAGTATTCTAATGAATTTTTTGTCTTCACATTTTACAGTGACATTTGGATTTTCTTCTTGGTCTTGTATTCAAGGACTGTTTTTGCTAAAATATTGTGTTTTAGATACAAAAACAGAACTGGAAGTAGATGTGATTTGAATACTTTAAAATACAAATCTCTGGAGTTTATTCATCAATGTGTTATTTATCCAAATTGTTCCCTTATACGTTTTGTTCTTAAATGTAATTTCAGGGGCGCCTGGGTGGCACAGCAGTTAAGCGTCTGCCTTCAGCTCAGAGCAGGATCCCGGCGTTATGGGATCGAGCCCCACATCAGGCTCCTCCACTATGAGCCTGCTTCTTCCTCTCCCACTCCCTGCTTGTGTTCCCTCTCTCACTGGCTGTCTCTCTCTCTGTCGAATAAATAAATAAAATCTTTAAACAAAAAAAAAATGTAATTTCAGTAAGGCAGCTCTTACTGGTTAGTGTCTCAGATGAATGTTGCACAGTGATAAGTGTCCTACAAGGACCGTATTTATGAAAGCAAACCACAGTGTAGTTCAGTACCTAGAGGCCCCATTGTGTTAAAATTAAACTTCTGGGTTCAATTTCAAGTAAGACATGAAGATTTGCAGAATAGATCTAAATGCTGTTGTTAATTTCAAGGTAGTATAAGAATGGAACATTTGGTCACCTTATCAATTAGGGGTTTTTTTTGGAGGGAGGATTTCTGAGTCATATTCTTATAAGTGTACAATTCAGTGATTTTTAGTAAATTTACATAAGTTTGTAATGAACTCCACAGTCCAGTTTTAGAACATTTTCATCAATCCAAAGATCTCTTTTGCCTATTTTAAGTCATTCTTACCTTCAGCCTATTATAGATTAAAAAAAAATCAGCTGGTATATTTTAGCAGCCCTTCATTGTAGTATCAAACTACAGCATAGTAGTAAAAACCTACTTATAAAACCTTAATGCATAAACCTTTTTTTACTTATTTTAAGAACCCGAAAAAAAAAAAAAACTATATTAGGTCAGTAATTCTAACTAAATAGATAAAGCTTGCTTAAGACACCTTTCCCAGATAAAATGACTTGTGTACTTGTTTTCTTTTCCTGTAATACTTTTCTCATATATTTGCGTGGCTTGCTCTCAAATTTAAATGTCACCTGGTGTAGAGAGCTTTTTTTTCTAGAGGGAGTTTCCAAGATGTAACATTTACATAGACTTGCGTGGAAGGTGCTCACTGATGTTACCTTCATTACGCCATCTAAGATAGCACGCCCTACTTATACTTTCCCTGGTTTTATTTTTCTTCATAGTAATTATAATAACTGATAGTGTCTCATTAAAATATAAGATCCAAGAAGATTGAAATTATGTTCACTGATTTAGTTCTCAGATTCTGGAACAATGCCTTGTTCATGTCTGAATCTGGCATGATGCCTTGTTCCTGGTGGATGCTCAGTGACTGTTGAATGAATGAATTTATACTATAAAATACTTGGAACAATGTTGGGCAGTAGGAAAATGCTCTTCGAAAAAAATGCTCTTTGAATTTTATGCTAGTACTACTGCTGCTTAATTATATTTATGCATTTAATATACCGGATTTTATGTTTTAGCACTTCATATATGCCTTATGGAGTAAGTAAATTTTATATTTAAAATTTCAACAAGCAGGACTTTCTCAAATACTTAAAACTCTTTTTTATAAAACTTGTAAATATAGTGAGTCACAAGTTCTCTTAAACATTCCAGTTAGTGCTTATCACTCATACCTTTAAATTTGAAGTCAGTTACTGTTTTATTTATTTAATTTTTTAAAGATTTATTTGTTTATTTTAGAGAGAGGGAGAACAAGAGTGTGTGCGAGTTGGGGGAATGCAGAAGAAGAGAGAATCTCAAGCAGACCCAGTGCGTGGGGCTCAGTCTCAAAACCCCGAGATCATGACCTGAGCCAAAAATTGAGTTGGATGCTTAATTGACTGAGCCACCCAGGCGCCCTAGTCAGTTAGTATTTCAAATTTAGAATCATAAGGCTGTCAGATTGTTTAGGGTTAAAATTCTCTTAAACATTACAAGACTGTCAAAAAAATACATAAGATAGTTTTAAAATCTAACACATTAATATCGTGGGTTTGACATAATTTCAATATTTCTAGTTCATCTTAGAGGTTGGATAGACACTTAAGGAAACAGTTTTGTTGTCTTGAGCAAGTCGAAATTGCTGTGACACAGTTTGTGACTACAGATCAGTTACCATCTCTTGACAGGCTGAATATCAGCCCTACATTGGCCTACGGAGATGCCTTTATCCAGGTGTTTCTTCTTTTCTTTTTTCTTTTCTTTTCTTTTCTTTTCTTTTTTTTTTTAAGATTTTATTTATTTATTTGACAGAGAGAGAGAGACAGCAAGAGAGGGAGCACAAGCAGGGGGAGTGGGAGAGGAAGAAGCAGGCTCCCAGTGGAGGAGCCCGATTCGGGGCTCGATTCCAGAATGCTGGGATCATGCCCTGAGCCGAACGCAGAAGCTTAATGACTGAGCCACCGAGGCGCCCTCAGGTGTCTTTTCTTAAGCCACAGGGGGCACATTGAACCTTTAACACTTGTCCCTATGATAACTATGAAACTCCAAGACAGTGCCCTTTTGACTTCTTCTGAATTCAAGTCTAAGGCCTTTTGTAAATTTTTTGTGACTGCTTTTTAACTCCATTGCCTGAACAAGTTCCGTAAACCCCACCCAAGTTGCCTCTCAGCCCTTGATTAGATTCCAAGAACCTTTTGTACCTATTTGGCTAATGCTGCATAGGTTTTAGATCATCTAAGTGACACAAAGGAATTGAGACATGTTGATAGCTTTTGTTAATTTGTGGTTACTCTTAAGTATGCCACAAGACTAGAAACAGACATATAATCTCATTTAAAAAAAAAAAAAAGAAAATAGTGGTGGAGTGCCTGGGTGGCACAGTCTGTTGAGCGCCCAGCTCTTGGTTTTGGCTCAGGCCCTGATCTCAGGGAGGTGAGATTGAGCCCTGAGTTGGGCTCTGTGCTTAGCTGGGCTCCCTGCTCAGCACAGAGTCTGCTTGAGACTCTCTTCCTCTACCCCTCGCTGCTGTGCGTTTGCGCTCACTCTGTCTCTCAAAATAAATAAATCTTGAAAAAGAAAAAGAAAACAGTGGTTTTGGAAATCACTTTCCATCCTTGGAGGTGAGGTAGAAAGATACAGGCTAGCTTATCAGCATTAAAAATATTACACTAAGAGGTATAAAATAACTTTTCTTAAAAAGGGGAGCACCAGGCTGCCTCTGTTGGTGGAGTGTGTGACTCTTGATCTTGGGGTTGTAAATTCAGGCCTCACATTGGGTGTGGAGATTACTTTAAAAAAACTGAAAACCCCCAGATCTTTAAAAAAGTGTTAAAAAGGGATCTGTGAAAACTATTTTTGTTCTTACTCTTTTTGACATTTTTATGCTTTGGATAAATATGTAGTTGTATTTATAAAATTTCAGAACAGCTCATTGGCAAGGATAGATATAACTAAAGCAACTTTGAAAATTTTGCTTGAAACCACAGGCAGGAGCCTATAGTGTGAGTTGCTTAAAAGTGAAGAATTAAAAAAAAAAAAAGGTACGAAATTCAGATAAAAAAGTTGTATGAGCAGAATTCACTGTTCAGTTCACCAGTTTAAAGGCATTGTACTAAGAGAATAAAAAATGAGTTGCACTGCTCCTTTAAGGAGCCTATAATCAAGCAGGGAATATGGACATGCCAAATTACACATTATAAATTCTGTACTAGAAGAATTAAGCCTTGCAGGAGCAAAAGAGAAGCTAGTTAATTCTGATGGATCATTGAATTGAGCTTTGGGGAGGAAGAGTTTCCTATTGAAGATGGGGGAAAATCATTGTCTTTTTTAAATTTTTTTAATTGGGGGCCTGAAAAAATCAGAATCAGGGCTGGATTGATTAAAACAGGTATTTTATGAGCAGGTAAAGAATAGATTGTAATCACAGACTAATTAGACTGTTGTAGTTGTTCATATAGGGATGATGGCCTGAGCTGGAACAATAACAGTAGGACAGAAAGAGAAGTAGACAGTTCTTTCCAAGACATTTTAGAAGAATAATGAGTTTGGGGATGCCTGAGTGTCTCAGTTGGTTGAGCATCTGCCATCAGCTCAGGTCATGATCCCGAGGTCCTGGGATTGAGTCCCACATTGGGCTCCTTGCTCAGTGGGGAGCCTGCTTCTCCCTCTGCCTGCAGCTCCCTGGTTTTGTGCTCTCTCACTGACAAATAAGTAAATAAAATCTTAAAAAAAATAGTTTGATTGTGTATTGGTGGGAAAAAGAAAGAGTTAAGATGAAAGTTTTTTTTTTTTTTTTGAAAGATTTTATTTATTGAGAGAGAGAGAAAATGAGCAGGAAGAGGAACAGAGAGAGAGGGAGAAGCAGGCATCCCTTTAAGCAGGGAGTTCAACGTGGGGCTCGATCCCAGGACTCCGGGATCGTGACCTGAGTTGAAGGCAGACGCTAATCGACTGAGCCACCAAGGTGCCCTGAAAGTTTTTTAGCTTGGATGGTTAGATATTTTGCATTGAGATTGTTGAGATAGGGAGAAGATACTATTTTTGGGGTAGGAAGAAGATGACTGGAGATTTGTGTTTGTTGAATAAAAGGTACTTTTGGAACCTTTAGATGGAGAGCACAGAATGTGATAGATTGAAGTTTGGGATGGAGTTTGGGGCTAGAGATATAAAACTTTATAGGTTAAAATAATCTGAGTTATAATAATGATTTTACCTGGGGAGAGAGGCTAAGAAATGGACATGTACATTTTGTCAGAGTCACAATGCCTGAGAAAATGGAGGGGAGGAGACTTGGAAAATTTATCTCAGAAGTAGGAAAACTAGAAGGAAATGAAGGTCAGAGATGGAAGTTTCAAAGTAAGGAAGTGATGACTTGATTAAGAGCTTCCAAGGGATTTTACTGGTGTAGGGACTGAGAAGATAAATCTTTGCATTTGGGGGAGGAACTAGCTGGATTTGCTAGGACTTTTAGAGGAGTTTGATTTTGTATAATCTCAGGGATCTAATATTTTGTTGCTTAGAAAAGAAAATAGTACCAGGCTGCATTGGTCCCTATTGGCATATTTCTGCTGTAAATTTAGTTTTCTGGCTTCTTGCTTATCCTGCTGTTATTTTCAAATGTAATTAACTTTTAAAAGGTTTTTAATTGAAGTATAGCTCAGATATATGTACATATGTAAAATATTATCATCATTAAGTGAGTTTTGAGAAACTGAACACTCCCCAAGTAACACAGCAACTAGAGCAAGAAAGAGAACACTAGTAGTACCTTCTTCCAGTCACTTTCTACTTTCCCATCCCAAGGGTAACTTTTATCCTGACTTTTTTTTTTTAAGCTTAGTTCTTTTTTTTTTTTTTTTAAGATTTTATTTATTTGACAGAGACAGCCAGAGAGGGAACACAAGCTGGGGGAGTAGGAGGGAAAAGCAGGCTTCCTGCTGAGCAGGGAGCTGGATGAGCCCGATGCGGGGCTGGATCCCAGGACCCTGGGATCATGACCTGAGCTGAAGGCAGATGCTAAACGACTGAGCCACCCAGCTGCCCTATCCTGACTTTTGACAGCTTAGTTTTCTTTGATTTCAAACTTTATGTAAATGACACCATGTAGTATTAACTTTTGAGAGATTTTCAACCTAAGTATTTTTACTATTTTTGTTATGAAATACAGAATCATAAAGTTTTTATCATACAATTTAGATCATCTTGTGTGGTTAGTTAAATATGTGCCTCTATACTGTTTTATCAATTTGTAGGAATTTCCATAGCTCTGTGTGAAGAAATTGGTGCTGAAATTACATTAATTTAGTGCTTGCTTTCGTAGCACATATACTTAAAAAAAATGGAATGAAATTACATTAATTTATTCTGGATAAGGTTAAAAATTTTTAGTGAAAAATTAAAAAATCATCAAAAGTGGCTTAGATATAAAGCAGGATTTAATTTGGAATATCCAATTTAGGTATCTTCTATAAGATTTTGATGCTTTTATCTTCTGATGAACCTACTGATTGAGAAAAGGGGTCTTGTAGGAAGAAAGATGTAAGAAGATAAAGGACTTCAGTGGTGTTTGGCTTTAAAACCAGAAAACAGACCCTTGAAAGGCAGGAGAACATAGAACTCTTACAGTGGGGAAGCTTGATGACACTTGTCCTGTGTTTCTTGGCAAATAATCTTTTCCCCGTGAGTTTTCTTACTATGGGAGGTTGGGCCATGCACTTAAAACAGTGGAATGAAGTGGCATTTTTGGCAGTGGTTCCTGAGGGATATGTTTAATCTGAAGTTCTGATAATCAGGTTTTGGAATTTGGCATCTGTGTGTTTCTCTGAAAAACGTTGCTGCCTTAATGTCAAATTACTCTGCTTTTTCAGATAAAAAAATTTTCATTGGGGGAAATTTTTTTTTCCTTAGGTAAATTGAAGTATCTCAGAATTAGCATTCATAACCCTTCTATAGCCTTGAGCAGATTATCTAAGTGCCTTGTCAGAGTTTCTAGAAAATGTCCCTTTTAACCTTTATTGATTTATGCTATATTTATGATTTATGACATACCATCTTCAGGTTTGATTTTTTTAAAGGGCTAGGTTATTTTTAAAGATTTGATTGATTGATTGTAGAGAGAGGGAAAGAGAGAGAGCAGGGGGAAAGCAGGGAAAGCGGGACAAGCAGAGTCCCTGCTGAGCACAGAGCCCCACATGGGGCTAGAATGTGGGGCTAGATCTCACAACCCTGAGATCATGACCTGAGCCAAAAACAAGAGTCAGATGCTTAATCAACTGAGCCGTCCGGGGCACCCCCCCTTTTTTCTTTTTGAAGATGTACAGAAATTTAAAAAGAAATCCAAGACCCCTCCCCATGCTCACACCTCCAGTCATACTTTTTTGGAAAGGAGTTTTTTCTTTTTTAAAATAGAAATACCAGATTAGACTTAAAAAAGTTTAAACAGTTGATTAAGTTTGTTAAATTAAATGAAATAATCATTAGCCTAAGTCTAAAATTCTCTTTCATTAGTGACATTAAGACATTTAAAGCCACATTGAGTGATAGCAAATTAGTAAAGCAATATAAGCCTTTTTTATGTGAAGTATGCTTCAAAAGCATATTTTAATGCATTTTTTACAAAGTCACTTTAAAATAAATTTAGAAGTTTTGTTAAACATAGCTTTTTAAAAATACAATGAAGGGTTTTTTTAAAAAAAAAAATTAGAAAGTGGGGGCAAAAGAAGAGGGGGAGAGAGAATCTTAAGCAGGCTCTATACCCAGCATGGAACCAAGAGTCGGGACGTTTAATAGACTGAGCCATCCAGGTGCCTCAAATACAGCTTTATCTTAAAAACAACCTGACGGTCTCCCATCAATGACTGAAAGAAATTCGTACCCTGTGACCCAGTAAGTCTGTTTTGAAGAAGTAATTAGAGATGCAGACATACAGTGTACAAGGACATTCATCAGAGATTTATTTATAATAAGTAGGACAATATCAGAAGCAGCCTAAGTATCCTAAGAGAATGGATATAGTTAAATTAGGGACTACTTATAAGGTTTCTGTATAGCTATTAATAGTTTTAAGACTTTAATCAGTGGCATGTTAAGTGGAGTGAGGGGGGCAGGGAAGCAGAATGTACAAAGTAAATGTGTATTTGTGAATTTTGATTTAAAAATGCACATGTAAATAAGAATGGAAGGGAATTCACCAGTATGTGAAGTGAAATGGGTAAGCTGTATTTGTACTTTATATTAAGGCTGTCTCTGATAATGATTGTATAATAATTATTTATTTCATAAATATAAATTGGGCATCAAGTTTGAGAGTAGGCTCTGGATTATAAAAGTGAATAAAATAGTTAAGTCCTTCCAGTAGAACTTATATTTAAGTTGTGGGAGACAGTAACCTTATTAAATTGCTATTATTTGGCCATTTTTGACTTGGAAGATTGTCACTTTCTATGGTTCAACTTAATATATATGTCAGATGGTGATAAAGTGCTGTGGAAAAAGCTGAAAGTACAGTAACAGGGATAGAGATTGTGGTTGTGTGGAGGCAGGGAATATCTCATATAGGTGGTTAGGGAAGCGATATTTGAGCAGAAAACTGAAAGAAGTGAGGGAACTTCCCGAAAAGTATTACGGGGTGCCTGGCTGGCTCAGTCAGTAGAGCATCCAACTTTTTGTCTCTGGGTCATGGATTTGACCCTGGATGTACAGATCATTTAAGTAAATAAAACTTTAAAAAACAGAAAAGTATCCTATACAGATGTAATAGTAAATTGAATTGTGTTGCTGTATGCTTGTGAGAATGCATTAATATGTTTTACAGTATCAGGCATTTTATTTTATTTATTTATTTTAAAGATTTTATTTATTTATTTGACAGAGAGAAACAGCAGGGGGAGTGGGAGAGGAAGAAGCAGGCTCCTAGCGGAGGAGCCTGATGCAGGGCTCGATCCCATAACGCCGGGATCATGCCCTGAGCCGAAGGCAGACGCTTAAGGACTGAGCCACCCAGGTGCCCCGAGTTTCAGGCATTTTAAAGATTTATTTATTTACTTAGAGTGCATGTGCATGAGTGGGGGAGGGCAGAGGGAGAGAGAGAATCTCAGGCAGGCTCTGCATTGAGTGGAGGTGGCTATGAGCCTGAGATTATGACCTGAGCTGAAATCAAGAGTTGGATGCTTAACCAACTGATCCACCCAGGCACCGCATTCTCTATAGATTCTTAAAGGTGATGGAACATCCACTTAAAAGTGGATGAATACGCTGATGAAAATTTTTTGTCCTCTCTGAGAGAGGAGGACAGTAAAAATGCAAGAACGTGGAGGAATTGCTGTAGATCTAAGATGCAGGTTGTTTGCATTTTGATATTCAGTCCTTAACACTGATATCAAAAGATATTTCTAGAAGGACTCAGTCCTGTTAGAGGAATAGTAGAATGTTCTAACTCATCATGAATCTTTACCTTGGTTTTTCTCATCTTGATTATTTTATTTTCTCCTGACACTTTTCCTAGTCTTGTTTCTCTTGATTGATTGTTGACCAAGACCATTGAGAATTCTTAGGACAGATGGAGCATGGCTTTTAGAAAGGGTTATATAATCATTTATTACCTGTGACTGGGTTTTAAAGAAACTGACATTAAACTTAACTAACATTCAATTAAAAATCACTGAATAAAATGAATGGGAATTTAGTTTTTTCCCTAAATTTAACTAATTGACAAATTTATAACCATTCTAAATATGGCATTGTAAAATTTGAATTTAAAATTATTATAAATGTGAGACTTTAATATTTTAAAGCAAGCACTTAAGAATCATAATTATTTATAAGCATTTTCAAAATGTTGTACTTAGTTAATTAACTATGAAAGGTATCTTTAGTGAGGAGAACTGCAAGTTGATAAAAGGGAACATTTATAAAAACTGAAGATAATAGGGGCGGTTGGGTGGCTCAATCAGTTAAGTGTCTGCCTTTGGCTTGGGTCATGATCCCAGGGTCCTGGGACCAAGCCCCACATTTGGCTCCCTGCTCAGTGGGGAGTCTCCTTCTCTCCCCCCCACCTTCCTCTCTGTCTCTCTTGCTCTCAAATAAATAAAATCTTTAAAAGAATTGAAGATAATAGAGGGATCTTTTTACATCAGACATTGCACATAGGCTTGGCTGATTTATTAGTACATACTTAGATTGCAAATGTCCATTAAAGATGACTGGTTGTGCAGAGCTGAGATTGTGTCTTAATTATAGTATGTGCATAGTACATAACATGTGCTCAATTAATGCCTCTTGGAATGAATCAGTCTTGCTGGTTTAAGAATCATTTCCAGACTCTTCTGTTCTAAGAATAACCAGGCTGCTTGGGACCTCAGATTGATAGATACTTTCTCAGCAGTCAACTAAGGGAATTTTTTTTGATTCATGAAATTAAAAAGTTCAGGTTGTTATCTGGCTTCAGGCAGAACTAAATCAGAGTATTTGAGTGATGTACTTTTAGGGCACTGTTACCTTCTGTTTCTTGGCCGCTAAGAGTTTCAGCCTTAATTTTTGCTACCCTTGAGAGAATCTTGTTTGTTTAGCTGTCTGCTCATCAGCCATAGACCAGATCTCAAGGAGGAACTATGATTGGTGCTGCTGATGTCATATACTGTGCGTGTGTGTGTGCGTGCATGTGCTCATGTGTACATGTGGGTGAGCTCAGCCATGCTTAAATTAACTGCATCATCACACATTTAGTTCATCATTCTCAAATGTAAACATACAGTTATGCATTTGTGTCTCTTTGGGAAAACAGTATGCTTGTGAGCTTTATACTGCTGTATGAACTTTCAGCTTGTTTCAGTGTTGTGTAATACAAATTATCTATTGTTGATGAGCATTTGAGTAGTCACAAATAGTGCTACTGTGAACATCCTTGTACATATCTTTAGGTGTACCTATGGATGCACTTTTTCCGCCATATCTATGTATTTCTATTGAGTATATACCTAGGATTGAAATGGTTGGGTTCGATAGTGTGTTTTTATTAAATTGATATTGCCAAACAGTTTTCCAAAGTGGTTGTGTCCATTTACGATAGCATATCAGAATTTTGGTTGTTCCATTCTTGTCAATACTTGGTTTTGTCTTTTTTAAAAATTTTAGTCACTTTGATTTTGATTTCTGTTTCCTTGGTGACTACTAAAGTAGAGCATCATTTCATGTTGATTGGCTAATTTAATCTCTTGTGTGTGTGTGTGAAATGCCTGGTCAGGTCATTACCTATTTAAAAAATATTAGGTTGTCTAGTTCTTACTGGTATATAGGAATTTTTATTTTTTTTTAATTATTCATTTATTTATGTATTTATTTATTTAGAGACAGTAGAGTGAATGAGAGCATGAATGGGGGGCAGAGGGAGAGGGAGAAGCAGGCTCCCCGCCGAGCAGGGAACTGAATGCGGGGCTCTATTCCAGGATCCCAGGATCACGACCTGAGCCAAAGGCAGATGCTAAACCGACTGAGCCACCCAGGTGCCCCATTACTGGTATATAGGAATTTTTAGAATATGAGCCCTTTGGTCATGAGCCCTTTCTTTGATCAAAATATGCATTGCAAATCACTGTGGGTTTCCTTTACATTCTCTTAATGATGCCTTTTGCTGAACAGAGGTTCTAAATTAAAATATACAATGGATCCATTTTTTTCAAATACTATTTGTGAATGGTTAAGAAAATCTTTGCCTACTCCAAGGTCATGAAGATGTTCTCTTATTTTTTTCTAAAAAGTAAAATTCTTTACACTTCACATTTAGATCCATTGCCTATTTGAATTGATTTTTATGTGTGGCGTGAGGTAGTAGTCAAAACATGTTATTCCATATGGATATCCAGTTGACCCAGTATAATCTATTGAAAAAAACCTTTCTTTCCTCACTGTATTGTATTTCCCCTTTGTCATAAATCAGGTGACCATATTTGCTCATACTTCTATTGATTAAAGAAAAAAATGGACTTGTTCCTTTTAAACACTTAAAAATATTGTGATGACTAAAATTCAAAGATAATTCTAGAATTTAATTTTGATCCTAAAAATCCTTTGTTCTTGTTGTATCAGTATTATTTAATAATAACTATTTAATTAGCTTACTTAAGTTTTCTAGGAGATAAATAAGAAATAACCACAATGATGGGTACTTTCAGTATCATACTTTATGTACTGTATTGGATTTGGGCCTCACATCTCTCCATAGATGGATATCCTATCCCTCTTTATGAACACAGAGAGGGAATGACTTTGTAGGAGATTGATTTGCAAAGAAGTATTAAACTCTCTTCTGTAGTTCTGTGTTAAATGATGTCATTTGTTAAACAAGAAACGTACTACAGAAAACGTTAATAGACCTATCAGAATATCTACTGCTTTTGATCAGCCCTGGACTGTTCTCACAGATTTTGTGTAAGTATTATAAAATTGTTATGGATATTCTCAAGTAAATCTTTATCTTAATTTCTGGAAACTGTGAATGTTGACTGCCATTTGGAGGAAGTGTTAGCTTAAGATCATGTATCATCTGGTTTTCAGGTATAACCTATCTTATTTTCTCCTGGAAAAAGTTTTTCATTCACAGTTTTATAGAATTATTGTTGTAATGCAGAAAGCTACAGAGCCTCATGGATTGAACCCTGGTTTAGGCAGTAAGACCTAGGTTCAAGTTCTGACTCCATTAATTGTGTCATCATAGGTATTCCTTGAGTTTGTTGCTATATATAGGGAACGAAGATGCCTAGCCTGTTTACTTGTGAGGTTACTGTGAAGGTGTAATGAGAAAGTTCTTCTGTTATCATAAAACACAGTATCAGTAGCGTGGTTAAGATTCTGTGTTCTGCCACTTAATTAACTGTGTAATGTTGGGTAAAGTATTTAACATTTTTAAGCCTCAGTTTTCTTGTGTGTAAAATGGGAATAATAATGGTACCTACGTCCTAGGATTTTGAGAGTTTTAAGGATTTATTTATTTTCAGGGCGTGCAGAGGGAGAGGGAGGGGGAGACTCTCAAACAGAGTTCCCCCTGAGCACAGAGTCCGACATGGGGCTGGATGCAGACCCAATCCCAGGACCCTGAGATAATGACCTGAGCAGAAATCAAGAGTCTGGTGCTTAACTGACTGAGCCACCCAGGTGCCCCAGGATTTTGAGTGTTTTAAATGAGATAATGCAGGGGCGCCTGCGTGGCACAGCAGTTAAGCGTCTGCCTTCGGCTCAGGGTGTGATCCCGGCGTTCTGGGATCGAGCCCCACATCAGGCTCCTCCGCTATGAGCCTGCTTCTTCCTCTCCCACTCCCCTGCTTGTGTTCCCTCTCTCTCTGGCTGTCTCTATCTCTGTCGAATAAATAAATAAAATTTTTAAAAAAAGTTCTTTAAATGAGATAATGCAAATAAAGTATAGTGCCTGGCAAAGTAGACATAATTAATGTTAACAGGCATAATTATATACATCTATTGATTATGCACTATATATTGGGGCTACTTTATATAAATTCTTTTATTTAATTCTCAGGACCATTCTGTGTGTCAGAATGCTTTTTTTCCATTTCACAGATGAGGACTGAGTATCAGAGGTTAATCACTCAAGGTCATGTAACTAATAAGTTGTTGAGATTGGATAAGAATCTAAAACTTGTTTTTTCCCCCAGAATACTCAGATGTCTTTCAAATATACGCTGTAGATGCATCAACACCATATAGAAAAATCACCTTTGATTCATGTTTGCAGAATTTTCCAAAGACTGAGTTTTGTGGATAGCCACTGTTTTCAAATATCTCCTATCCTAGTCTTCCTAGGTTTCTTTAATTTGCTCAATAGGCCAGAACTTCTACCACAGAAATAAACATGCTTTGTTGATATATAATTAAGAACAGTTAATGGTTTGTTTACAAACCACTAGACTCCTTGAATCTGGCTCAGTTAGCTATTAGAGTAACTTTAAATTTCACCTCTCGAAAGGGAAAAATACTCTGAATTTATTATTTATTTGTAAGAAGCTTACTCCAAGGTGAAGCACGAAACTGTAATGACTTTATAGCCAAGGGAAAAAGATCACAAGACCCAGAAATGAACGAGTACTTAGCCTTAAGTATTTCTGGGTGAATTTTTGATGCTGAGTCTGGGCAAGTAAGAAATAAGAAATAGTCTTTATATTCAAAGGAAATTTCAGGAACTATATTGAGGTTTTCTTTTCTTCCCCCCCCCCTTTTTTTTAATGAGGTCCATTTTTTGAACTTGGAAAACTTAATAGAGACCTTTAAAATGTTCTTAGTCAAAGTACCTCCTATTTGATTTCCTTTTACAGTTGACTTCATTGTAAAATGGGCACCATTGAGATGAGCTCTTTCTTTTGTTGCTATATATTTATTTAAAATCCATTTTTAAAAGACAGTTTTCATGAAAAGGTTTGTGTATTTGGGGCCAAAAGATTTTCTACTGAAGTTGAATTTGTAAATCAATGGGCATATGAGATAGTATTTATGAATTTTATCAACACTTTGGAATTTCTATGTGGAGTTAGATGTTTATGGAAAAATAATCTGTTGTATGTTTGGAGTATACAGTAATAACACTATCTTTCAAACTTTAATCCTTCTACCTTTATTGTTTTTGTTGTATCTAGATAAAATCCTTATAATTCTTTACTTTAGACTTTCCTTTGACTTAAGTTTTTTGTGTCTCCTCAATTAAAAAACACTTTTATGAAATGCTTGGTGTCATTCACTTTATCCTAATACTCCTTAAAATAAACAGTACCTAAATAAAATAAAAGTTCATTTTTTTACAGCCTGAAATTACTAGCATAGGAGTAAATTATTTTGAGAAGTATGGAATAAACTGAATTATTACATACAAATCAGCATAAAACTGAGATTCATAGAAAGAAAATGGGAAATAGTATCTAATGGTTAATGAGTCTGTAGGTTATAGAAAAATTGCTTTTGAATGGGTTTTTAATTCTTTTTTTTCTGAATGGGTTTTTAGAATTCCCATTTTTCTCCTTGGATTCACTTGTTTTTATGTTTTTACTTTGTTTATTGCTCTTTTAATCTAATATGAAATAGGATTGTTGAATAGTATTTAGAAATGACAGTTGGATAATTCCTTTTAATACTTATTTTTTGTATGATATCATAATCAGTGTAATTACAACCTCAGTGTTATTGTCTTTAATTAGCAGCAGTTAAAATTTATAGACCAGTGCAGTATAATTTTCAAAAAAATTTTTGGGATCAATGTGGGGTGGCCAAGTTTTAATTTTGTTTAAAAATGACATTAGATAATTTACAGAAAAGTCCTTTCACACCAAAAAAGTGGAGTGGCATAAATTCAGAATAAAGTAATTCTTTAAATTGAGTAAATCTGGCTTTAATAGAAAATGAGGTATGTTTTCTGTACTTCACTCGTTTCATCAAAGACCAGTTTTTGGGACCCAATAGCGCAAACACAGAATTTGATTGTTCATGTTACTCTTCCCAGGTTTCTGTCCTCTATAGTTCTTTGTCAGTTTCTTAAATTATCTCTCCTTTTATACCCAGACACATGGACATTGTTGCCTTTGAGTTTTTGTCTGAAAACTTCTCCTATTCTTACTTGCCTTTGTTGACTTATGTTGCTTTCACAACTTCAGCTGTGATTCATGAATTATGCTTCTTTTGACTGTTCATGTTCTGAGAATTGGTTTGAGGTTTTCTACTTCTAGAAAGAATACAGTCTTTGGCTGAAGATTTTTACTCCCTTAGATTATTTTTGAACAAATATTAAGGCATTTACTAATCTATTACTCAGTTCTGTCTATACCACAAGTCAGAGAAAGCAAATTAAATTCCTTAACCCTTGTGCTGTGACATCATTAAAATACACATCCTTTACCAGCCCCCTCCCCATATGATAAATGGTTGGTTATGCATATGGAAGGTGTGGATTGGATGATAGAGGAAAAGGGAATTAAAAAGGTCAGTCTGGGGTTTTGGTTTGGTCAGTAGGAGATTTGGTGGTGTCATTCATTAAATAAGTAATTCTGATGGACGAACCAGCTATTGGTACTGGGGCTGAAAGAAAGATGGTGAATTCAGTTTGAACAAGTAGAATTTGAGGTTTTTGTAGAGTTCAGCAGGCAGTTGGATATATGGAACTGAACCTCTGAAGGAAAATGTAGAAGCTGACCTACAGATTTAAGAGTTCAGCATTAGTGAAGTTACTGTGGAAGGATGAAAGAAGGCAGCAACAAAAGAGGGACCAGGACATTTTTAGGAGTACTCCCTGAGCAGAGGAATAAGGTTTAAGATTCACTCTTTGACTTTTTCTTGAAGCTCCACATCCAATGAGAGAATTCTGTTGGACCTGCCTTCAAAAGCTGTGTTGAAGTAGATAATTTAACACTTTGATACTGCACCATTATTTCTCTCATAGCAGTAACAGTTTCCAAAACCATCCTCTGTGTTTCTACTCTTGCTGTCTACAGTTTGTTCTGCACACAGCTCTTCAAATGATTCTTTTAAATAAAAGTCAGATCATGTTCCTCCCTTGATCAAAATTCTCCAGTGGCTTTCATCTCAGAATAAAATTCAAAGTTCATAACCATGGCCTACCAGGCCGTACTGCCTACATGATTGTTACTTTGTTAGGTCATTAGGCAATTCCTCCCTAACCACTCCCATCATTTTTCATTGTCTTACCTTGCTTTATTTTTTGTAGCTTTATCACCTGACACAGTTTATCTGTTGAACTGTTAGTACAAAATATAAGCTTTGTGGGGTGCCTGGGTAGCTTATTCCGTTAAGCATCTGCCTTTGACCCAGGGTCCTGGGATTGAGCCCCGAGTCTGGCTCTCTACTCAGTGGGGAGCCTGCTTCTCCCTCTGCCTGCCACTCCCCCTGCTTGTGCTCTCTCTCTCTGTCAAATAAATAAAATCCTTAATAATACATATATATATATATATATATGTATATATATATACAAGCTTTGTGAAAGCAGGAAATTTCCTTTACATTCCCAGTGCCCAGAACAGTGCCAGGACTACAGTTGGTTTCAGTTAATGTTGGTTGAATGAATGAAAATGAGTGACAGCATTGGATGTTGTCTCTTCTACTTGAAGTTTTATTTATTCTTTTATTCCCCCCCCCCTTTTTTAAAGATTTTATTTGACAGAGAGGGAGAGAGCAAGCACAAGCAGGGGGAGTGGCAGGCAGGGGAGAAGCAGGCTCCCTCCTGACAAAGGAGCCCAATGCGGGGCTTGATCCCAGCACCTTGGGATCATGCCTGAGCCAAAGGCAGCCACTCAGCTGGCTGAGCCACCCAGGTGCCCCTCTTTTATTCCCTTTTAATCACATTTATTGTTACACTCTTTGTCCCTTCCTATTATGCTCTTGAATTTACATTCACACAGCAGCCAGGATGAACTTCTAAAAATATGTATCAGATTTTGTCATCGCCCTCTTTAAAAATCTTCAGTAGGATAAATAATCCAAATTAAAAATAAAAATTTAAAAGTAAATAACCAGAAAGGATCAAATTTTTATGATAGCCTATAAAGCCCTTCACTGCCTAACAGCTGTCTGCGTTAAAGCTTATTTCATGATGCTTACTAGGTAACTAGGGTCCTGCCTGACTGGCCTCATTCCAGTTCCTCTGATATGCCTAGTCTTTTTCTATTTCACTGCCACCATAGTCACTGTTCCCCTTTTCTCAAACTTTTTTCTCCCGTTGTAGACTTATCCTCCATATTTATTCTGTTTGGATAATGCCCCAGTAATAATGTTAAATGAATGTTTTGGGCACCAGAGAAATGGAAGAATAAGAGAGGCCTTGCTATAAAATAGTTTTGATGAATGAAGCAAAGAAGAAAATAGATGAGTATACTAAATTGTAATTTTTAATCTTCTAGTAGGATAGTTCAAAGGAGGCTGGGCAAGCTCTTTATCCTGGCATCAATATACTTGCTTTTTAATTAGAGTAATTTCACTTTGTTCTTTTTCTAACAACTTAAGAGTTTTTGCCTTAAAAAACAGCTTGAAAAATACCCTATATGCTCAGTGGTATGGGCTATGTGCAGGGTTCCCTGAGAACACATAGCTTCTTGGAGGGAGGAGGTGGTTGCATTTGATCCATGACTTGAAGGGCCAGATAAATGTTAGCCTAGCAAAAAGAAAGGAAGATAAAAGATGCTTGAGCCAGAGGTAGTAGTTTTAATCTTTGGCTGTTATCAAATCATCCTTGGAACTCTTAAAAAAATATATGCGTCTTGGGTTGCCCAGCTGGCTTAGGTGGAAGAACATGTGACTCTTGATCTTGGGGTCTTGAGTTCCAGCACCTTGTTAGGTGTGGAGATTACTTAAAAATAAATATATATATATATATATATATATATATATATATATATATATATCTATGCTTTGTAGTAATTCTTCAAGCTGTACATTTATAATTTGTGCACTTCCTCCGTGTGTGTATTGTACTTCAATAGAAAAGTTAAAAGTAGTAAAAATGTAAAATGACCAAAAAATGTATATAAATTATAACTCGACTGAATTTCAGACCTGCAGAATCAGAAATGCTTGCTTTTTTAAGTGCCACAGATGATTTTGATACTTAACCCTTAACCATGGTTGAAAACCTTTGTGATCAGATATTGCAACTTAGATCAGGTTGGCTGCTGGGAAGGATTTAGAGAGGAATTAGGTAGGGATGGAACAACCCAGATACAATTTGCCTCTCCATTAAGAAATTAAAGATTTTAACTTGTATTCCCAGAAAGATGTTTTATTTTGGGCGTTTATTTTGGAATAGCTTTATTGAAGGGTAATTTACTGGACACAGTAATTTAAAATATGCAGTTTGATGTGTTTTCATACATGTATACCTTGTGCAGTCATCATTACAGTCAAGCTGATGAACATAGCCATCACCCCTCAAAGTTTTCCGACACTTTTTCCCTACTTCTGTTTTTTTTATTTATTTTTTTTAGATTTATTTAGTTTTTAGAGAGCATGAATGTGTGCACACAGGTAAGCAGGGGGAGGGGCAAAGGGAAAGGGAGAGAGAGAATCCTTAAGCAGACTCCCCACTGAATGGAGAGCCCCACGTGGGACTTAATTCCAGGACCCTGAGATCATGACCTGAGCCAGAACCAAGAGTCACACGCTTTAACTGACTGAACCACCCAGGTGCCCCTTTCCTACTTCTTTCGGGTACTCTGATTACCCATGTACTGGGGTACTTGATGTTGTCCCACAGTTTATTTATGCTTTTTTTCCTTCAGTCTTGTTTTCCTCTTGTTTTGTTTTGTATAGTGCCTGTTGCTTTGTCTTCATGTTCATTGGCATATGTTCTTTGCAGTGTCTAAGCTCTTGTTAATCCCAACCAGCATTTTTTTATTACAACAATCAGAAAGGTAGCAGATTGTTTTTTTTTTTTTTTAAAGATTTTATTTATTTATTTGACAGAGATAGAGACAGCCAGCGAGAGAGGGAACACAAGCAGGGGGAGTGGGAGAGGAAGAGGCAGGCTCACAGCGGAGGAGCCTGATGTGGGGCTTGATCCCATAACGCCGGGATCACGCCCTGAGTCGAAGGCAGACGCTTAACCGCTGTGCCACCCAGGCGCCCCAAGGTAGCAGATTGTTATTAAAACAATCAAATTTCTAAAAAGTCTTCCATACCTCTACCTAACATGCTTAATCTTTCTGTCTACCTTTTTGAACATAGGAACTACACTTATAATAACTGGTTTAATGTACTTGTCTAGTAGATCTATCATGCATGGGTCAATTTCTGTTGATTATTTTTCTCATTATGACTGGTATTTTCCGCCTTTACATGTCTGCTGATTTTTGATTGGATGCCAGGCATTGTCAATTTTACCTTGTTTGGTGCCGAAATTTTTTGTATTACTATGAATATTCTTGAGCTTTGTTTTAGGATACAGTTAGGTTCCTTGGGAATGGCTTTATTATTATTATTATTTTTAAGGCTTACTTTTATTCTGTTAGGTGGGACCAGAGTAGTCTTTAGAACTCATTTTATCCCACTACTAAGGCACTGACCCTCTGAGCACTGTACTTGATACCTGTGAATTAGAAAGTTTTCTGCTCTGGCTGGAAGCTATACCGACTATTGCTGTCCTGGGTGAACTGTGGGCAGTATGAGCCATGGACAGTGGTATGCTGGAGCTTGTGAGAACTATTTGCTAAAATGTTAGGAAGTTTCTGAGCTGGTTTAATTCTTCCTTTTTTTTTTTTTTTTAATTTCATTTTTAAGTAATCTCTGCACCTAACTTGGGGCTCAAACCCAGAACCTTGAAATCAAGAGTTGCATGTTCCACTGACTGAGCCAGCCAGGAGCCCCTGAGCTGGTTTAATTCTTAATAGAATTAAATTGTATATGCTTATAATGAAATCTGTTACATTAAGAAAAAAGGATGATACCTCAAAACTCATTACCTCTTTATTCTATTATTACATATTATGATCTTTGTGCACAGGTGGTAATTTACATCTATTGTATCTCTATGGTAGAAATACTATATAATGTTTGATGTGCTACCATGTATCTTTTTCTGACTTAGCACTCAGTGATAGTTAATAGCTTGAAATTGGCTGCAGGTGGGAATATTCATACCACAGACATTGGTAACCCTATAAACCAGGAACTACAAACTGCTAAGTGCTCCTTATCCTTAAAATTTTCCAGCATACCCCTGGTTATGGATATCATTCTGTATTCCTTATGGATGCTTTTCCAGGCCTTTTCCAGGCCTTGGACATGCACACTGATCAGTACTCAGCTCAAGACTTCAGGGATATTTCTGTAGATCTTCTGATGTTCTGGGGATCCTAGTTACTTTGGCCTCCCCAAACTACTCAGTTCATCTTTTTCATGCAGGGAGACTGTTGAACTTTGGGAGCGATTACCCTCCACACTCTGTAGTCTGGAAACTCTCCCATCAGTGAGCTGGAGCTCTTTTATACTTTGCACCAAATATTTGGTTTAGTTCTCTGTAGCAACTGAGTGTGATAAGTTTAATTGCGTAGCAAAGGTGTTTCTCTCGCTAACCATTATCTTAATGCTTTTTACAGCTGTCTTTGAATGTCTTTGTCTGTTTCTTTTAAAATCATTTAAAGACAGGGTATAATGCACAATCGATATTTTCACTTATAACAACTGAAGAAGAATTGGGTACTAGTATGAATCTATATATAACTTTTGTTTTGAATTTTTTCCAAGGTTCTATAGAACTGAAAAAAAGTTTCAGTGTATTATAATTTAGGTTGCATTTAGTTTAGACGCCACAGTTTTACTTGTATAGTAAGTTGTATAGCTTATAACTTTGTTTTATCAGTAGAACTGGTAATATTTTCTAGTGGGATTTTCTGTAGTCTTTTGAAGTGATTTCATATGTGCCATGAATCTTAGATCCTGTAATCTATTTAGCACAGTAGCACCAGTGTTAGACTGCAAATAGTAGGAAAAGTAATTCTTTTCAGTCAAGATTGGTTTTGGATTTGCCTTTGGAATTCTTGAATAGTCCGTTGATTTTATTAGTATGTGAAAACAAGCAAAGTTGTGTAGCAAGGAATAAATACGAAGCCCTTCAAAATAGGATTTAAATGGTTTGTTTTCCATTTTGTATGCTTTTAAAAGACAAAATAACTAGGTTTTTAAATTTTCTGGAAGTTACTATAGTTAAATATTTCAAATAAAAAATTACTGTAGCTGTCACAAATCAAACTAGTTTATCTGCTCCATTTGAAATGAATAGTGAAGGAAACAAAGAATGCGGTGTAAGGAGTATAAGAATTTTGGCTAGTTTAGTTTGCTTGTTACGAGAGAATTTATAGCAACTTTTAAATTTGGAAATACTTACGATGTTAGTGTTTACACTAATAGTGTTAATTTTTTATGACATTGTTTAACATTAGTAAACAAATGAACAGACTTGTTTTAAGTGCTTGATGATAGATATCAGTGTTTCTTAAACACTATTCTGTTGTCTTACTCTCTCTTTTTTTTTAATTGAAACATAATTGACATAACATTATATTAGTTTCTACTCTATTATAATGAAACTTTTCACTGGTAAGATCTGGCAGGTTGGCAACTCCAGTATCAAATTTTATTTGCGAACCAGGTGTAAGGCTATCTTCATCTACCTACCTTCCTTCCTTGCTGCCTCCCTCCCTCCCTCCCTCTCTTCCATTTTTGAGAGAGAGAGAGAATGCTCGTGTGTGCATGCCCATGCAGGTACCAGAGGGGCAGAGCGAGAGGGAGAAAGAGAATTCCAAACAGTCTCCACGGTCAGCATGAAGCACATCTTGGGACTTGACCTCAAAAAATCAAGAGTTGGACACCCAACCAGCTGAGCCACCCAGGCACTCTGGCTATCTGTATAGATTCTGTGTAGATCTTTTGCTTTTTCTTCTTATCATATAGGTTTTTGGAATGGCACGCAATGGTAAATCATTTTAGAATGCCATTCAGAGGTTTCTGTGATACATATGAATGCGTTTTTTGGTAGCTCATGTTTTTCTAGTAATAAACTTTTAGGTTGAAATGATTTAAAGTTTTATATAATGCTTTTTGTCATGATTAGAAGCACATTGATGTGTTTCTCAGAGTTGTAATCTATAACCCTGTTACGTTTTTAAGAAGCTTTCTTTTAGGGAACGTTTGGATAGCTACATCTTGATTTATTTCATCACATTTTTCTTTTTACTGCCAAAATAATGTTCACAAATTATTCAGAGAGGGATAATCTAAACAAGACACAATTTACTTTAAAACACATGGAATGTTTTAAAGTCGCATTTAAGAGAAAGGCATGATCTTTTTTACTGCATTTTTAACCATTGTAGGTTTATTTCCTAATATTATTATAAAACACACGCACACAAAATACTTTTCCATTAATGCCTGAGCAATTACAGGCTTCTGAAAAATGAGCTATGTATACATTGGTAGTCAGAAAAGGAATCTGTGGAGCTCTCAAATTTGTAAGAATTTTAATTTAGAATTAAATTTTGAGACGTTTTATGTGGGTACTCTGAGAAGCATTTGTAAGAGTGTTAGCAAACCATCTTAGTCTATTGAAGAGAGCACATATTTTGTAGCCTAATACAAGGAATTATTTGTGCAGGTTAGTAGAGAATGCAGTTTGTTATCTAAGTGTTTAGAAATAACACTTTTGTCCACATATTTGTAAACAGTAACACATCCATAGTGACTATATTGTGGTTTCCCTTCACAGATATCAAGTTGTGCTAGTACATCCATATAAATAATTAATACCTGAAGTCTCAATGTAACATGGACATTAACACTGATGACAGATAAATACAGACGCTTGGGAATCAAATACTAGGCGAAAAACACTTTTAAAAAGGTAAGAAAAAAATGTAAACTTAATTAAGCCCAAGTGGGTTTTAGTTAGTAGAAGTAATTGACTAAAGTTTCTTTTTCAGTGTATCAGGCTTTTAAGAAACACATCTGGGTGTTCCTGTCTATCTTAATACTGGTAGAACTCAGCTGTAAGTATCAGTTCTTCTGTGAAAATGACAGTTAACAGATATCCTTGCCTGATAAATATCATAATGAATGAGGTTCCTGTAGTAAACCCAATCCACAGTGGATAGAAGGTGGCTGACTGGAACTGGAATAAAGTCTAGAATGGGCATGTCCATGTGTACGCAGAGGCACATCTTAAATTGTGGATCCTCTGCCCCTGATGTTTGCCCCCCACCCCACATACTATAGATTGTAATGTTTTGCCATGTTTATGAAAGGCTTTCGAGGTTGGGTATTAAGGAGTTGGCAGTTGGAATCTTTGTTGTAAGATGAGTGAATTTTCAAGTCAAGGGTTACTTTTTGTGGGATCATGTTTACCCTGTGCCACCTTCCTTACGTTAATTTAGAATATTTCTTAATGTAGTATTAAATGATTTCATTTAGACAATTTTCCTACCTGTGTTTTTCAAGAATTTACAGGCCATATTTGGGAGAGGTTGCATCTCTTGATATTAGATATGAGTACTGATCTCCTAGCTGACTAAACTGTAATCTGTTTATTTTTACTAGGCAGTAACTCTAGTTTACAAGGTTTGTTAACTGCATCAGTTTTAAAGTTGTAATCCTTCACTGTGAAAATCTTTTATAATATCTACTTTTAGAATATTTACTTTCATGTTTATAGTAAAATGACAGTCTACATCATAAACATCACTAGTCTTTTTCCTAGTGTTCCTCCTTGTTTCCAAATGGGCCCTTACGGTAACCATTTAGCCAGATTTCTCTGAGAAGGATATCATATATACATTATTATAAAGTAAAACTCTTAATTAATGAGACTATCCAAGAAATGGAGTATACTTAGATTCATTAAAATATCTGGCCAACTGGGTACTAAAAGCAGAAAATCCATACTGTTTTTGTCCTAGTTGAAAATCCATACACCAAAAATAGTAGAAATTTTTCTTCATGATAGAGTGCTAAGGCATTTTAGTAATCATTTGGCTTATCATACAGATATTTGAAGACTTAATTGATTTTTTGGTGTGCATAACTTAAATTATTTTTGTTCAATCCCTAGTTTTGAATACTTGAAGGCCAAATTTTGGGAAGGCGTCCAGAATAAGAGTATGAGATTATAAATTGTGTATCAGAAATTTTATCAAAGGCAGTCTTTGGGTCACCTCAAAAAAATATTGCCCGTAGACTCTAGAGAAGAATGGAGTCACATTTTGATGCAAACTAGTAATGAGTTGTTATGAGGATTCAGTATATTTCAAGGTCTTTTCGGTTTGTTTGTATTGGTTTTTAAAAATCCTTTTCCAGTTTCTTGGTATCTCTGAGGCTACAGAGTTACTAAGAAGTATCAAAGATGTTACTGTGAATAGATAATTCTGTTATCTGCTGTTTCCTCTTATAGAAAGGATAAATCTGTTAGCATAAGTTAATTTGTTTCTTTAATTTTTTTTCTTATTTTATTTTAAAGAAAGGAATTTAAGAGGTTCTAGTATTCTCCATGGCTGAAGCTGAGAGTCTGAAACCTTGATGCTTAAGCTCTATTCTAGATCATAGCTCCAACTCCTTCAGGATATAAGGAAAAGAGATAATATTTCCACAATGATAGATCTTTGGTTGTACAGGTAAGTTATTTAGTTTTGCAGTGGTGAAGACAACTATAGTTTGTTATTTTTTGTGGGAGGGTTGACTTATTCTGTACTTTCTTCTGCATGGCATATTGTGCAGTCTGGCTGGTAGTTCATAGGAGTATGGAGCTATAGGGAATGGGTTAGGGATGAAATATTTTCCTACTCTTCCCAACAGGGGTATAAATGAAGTGACTAAGTACTTTGGAATCTCTAGAGCATTATACCTGTCTTTGACACCCTAGGTATTTTTGATTCAAGGGCCATTATGAAATTCCTTTTCTACTTCTCCCCAATTTTCTTTTAAAGTATATATTCATTCAGCTTTCTGTCTATATATCTATGTTACCTATCTATCATATATCTGTCTCTCTTAATGGGGGAAGAAAGAAGAGATCCCTTTATATAAGGCAGTACATAATAGAATTCATAGCTTCAAAGCACCAATATTAAGAACTTTAAGTTGGATTGCATAGGTGGGTCCCCACATTTCACTCTCCTGCTTTTAACCTGGTAGTGGTAAGTGCTCAACTGAAGAAATTTGTCTTAAAAGAATTGTATGGCAAGGATAGTCAACCGTTACTAAGCAACTCATGTTTATGTTCTAGGTAGAAGAATCATATTGGTTACACTTTCCAGTTGCTCTTGCTCTTTTTGCCTTTCACTTTGGTTTGATATGGTATCATGACCAGTTTTCTTAAAATTGTTCAATTAATAAGATTAAATATTGTGATAATAAATATCGGCTAGAACGTTGATGTTAATGGACGATTGCCAGTCCCTCAATTCCCAAAATAAACCATACTACTTTAGTAATTATAGTGGAGCAAAAGGTTATAGGCATTATCTTTGAAAAATCTTTTTGAGATTTCTTTCCCATAATTAAAGGTGATAGCTAGAGTAGTGTTTCATAAGGTGGACCATTTTAGTTTAAGGTTTATTATTCCTTTTAGTTCATATTGATGCAGTTCTGCAGATGGGATCACAGGGGCTAGACATTTATGATGCTGTTTCAGAATCCTACGGTTAGATTTGAAGTAAAAGTAGATTTAGATTTGGGGGAGGATAGTTCAACAGCATGGGTGAGATATTAGAATTATAGGTAGGATTTGAGGCTTAATGTGAATTGACAGGTTGAAATTAAGTAGCAAGGGTATTTTCTGATATACTTAGTTTGTAAATAAGTTCCTTTCTGTTCCCTTAGTAATTTAATTTTTAGCAGGAATATAATTTTGAGTTCTAAAGCTCTTCACTGAATTCTTCAGTAACTGTATTATGCAGCTAAAATGAGGAAGACAGCTACTTTAGTCTATAACACTTAGCTAATCATGGCAAAACAACGTTGAGACTTGGTTGAGATAATCAGGACAGTTTAGCTCCTTTTTGGTAACTGAAATTTGCACTCTGTTTGTTGGATAACTACAGAAAGTATGTGCCTTTATGCCTATTCAAAATAGAAAAGATGAAGAAAAAGGTTAGAAGAAAACAATATCCGAGGAAAGAGTGTTTCAATTTCATTTAATCTTCAGAATTTTTACCAATTTATTACTTTAAGTACATGCAATATGTTAATGTCAGGCAAGAGATTGAGTCCTCTCTTTGGTAGTACTTTAGCCAAAGTAATCATGACTTTATTTATAAATTTTTGTTACTAGAATCAAGTAAGGAATTAAAGGTTTTATTATAAATAGGTCTAATTTAGTTTGAACCTGATGATTATATTATTTTAAAAGAATACTGTCTGGATGTAGCAGTCTAAGTCAGTGCTTCTCAGATCCTGATAGGCATATAAATCAACTGGGAATCTGATTAATTCGTAGGTCTGGGGCAGGGCCTGATATTGTGCATTTCCAGTGAGCTTCCAAGAGATACCATGATGCTGGCTCTTGAGTTGCGAGAGTTTGAGGTACCAAAAGTGTCCTTGTATAAAACAGGAGCGCTTTAAATATGGTTCAGTAGCACAGGATTTGAGAACTGTAACTAAAACGGACTTTATTGTGGTTGATGAATGGAATAAAAATGCTTTTTAGGGATCAGAAGAAACAAAAAGGTTTCATCTTTCATATTAATCAGTGTTTGGATCACTGGAATAGTGAAGAAATAGGCCCTCATTATAGGTGGTGTTTTATAATTATATATGTTATGTATGCGTGTATAATACTATGTATTAATAATAATATATATGTTCTTTACAAGTAACTGCATAATAATAATAATAGGTTTATTTTATTAATAATGACAAGGCAGAGATTTTGCTTTCATTTAGATTGGTATGGAAAGAAAAGAAGGGCTAGGGGTGCCTGTTACTGGAATCCTTGAGGTTTATATGCCCTTAATTGGCATCACATTTTAAAAAGTAAAGATTTTTTGTGTGTTTATAAAATATCACTATTGCCAGTTTTATTTTCAAAACATAAATTGTGACTATAATTTTTTGAATAACAAATTATGAATATAATTAAATTAGCATTAAATATATTGGCATTAGATTTTGTAAGTAAAGTTTAAAATTATGTTTCTTTTATGTATTTACATAGGTAATTAATATTTAAAAATCAGTAACCTTCAGATTTGAGAGTTCCAGATTTGGGTATACAAAGCAAACTGATTTTAATATTCTTTAGTTTGTGCTTTTTTGAAATATCATTTGAAATTTAACTTAAATTGTTTGTAATTAAAAGTGGGTATTTGTGGGACATTCAGTATTTATTGCCTGTGATTTAAAATAGACTGTAATCTTCATGACAAGATTTAAGCAGAAGAGAATTACATGTCACGTCCCTCTAGTGAATCCCAAAATAGTAAAAGTTAACTATGTGAAATGTATTTCTAAGTTCTGATTGGTGTCTTGTATTTGTTGTTCATGAGGTGGCTGTGGAATTCTCTAAACAAATTATCATACTGTGATTTCAGGGATGGTTTTGTGATCTTGTAAGATTTTCAAAAATTGTTAATTAAAAATTGAAAAGTATGCCTTATTCTGAAACAAAACTAAACTCAATCAACTTATATATTTTTTAGGAAACTTAAATTCAGTTGTTAGCAGGCAGAAACAGGAAGACAGTTCCCTTTAATGTTTCTTTTTTTTGTTTGTGGCAGCATGTTGCTATGGCTTCTGTAGTTCTTCATAACCTCTCTACTGTTAGACACTTCTAGTTGAGGCAAAGGAGAGATTATATTTGGTTTGCAGGGGAAGGGGTAGAATGGCATTTGGAGGGTTTATATGAGAAGGAGACTGTGGGAAGGCATGGCAAAGGGAGGTGGCAGGGTACTATGAAACTACCTACTACCGCCATTGTTGGCCTTTTTCTCTATCTGTCCTACACCCCATTTGGAAGTTAAGCAGTGGAGTGGCAAATTATCTTGTGAAAGCTAAACAGAAGAAGAGAAGAATGGATACTTGAAATGGTAATAGCTCCTTTTTTCTGCTTTATGGGAGAATCTTTGGAAAATAATAACCACTCAGAGTTTATCCAGATGGATCAATCAGGACGTTTTTCAATTTCCCTTGCATTTCTATCTTAGAAACACTGAACATCCACACCAGAAAACCAGCTCATCTCCCAACATGCGTTAAAACTGTGGAATAAACATATACACAGGAGTTCAAAGGAGAGGATGGGGTTATATATGTAGTCCTGATTTCTTAGATGTAATATTTGCTTTGGGGGCTGCTTTTCCTTTTTCTTCCATCCTCTTCAGAATGCTTCCTTTCATTTGCTAGTTTATGGCTGTACTTCTAAAGACTAGGGAGATTTGATTTTGCTCTGTTTTGCTTTTAGCTATTGCAAGCTAGGATTGTGATATCTGTTCATATGCTTGATTACAAAAACTCTTCTGCAACTGAAATTTTTTGATTTTACATAGTTTATTACCGAAGGATTTGACCAAAAACTCATTTTAGTAAAGTGAATTAAAAAGAGCAGAGCCTACCACTTTACCTCCCAGGAATGTTTTGAGAAAACATAAGATATGATTAGGATAGTTTTTGTAATAATTGCTGTATACATTCAAGGGTATTATTTTAATAACGAAGATGAAATCCTGTCTTTCAGGGAAATCTTTTCTGGGCCCTTTGTGCCTGTATATCTGAGAGGCAGATACACAGCAAGGCAGGTTAAGGGCATGGTTTCTAGAGCCCTGCCCTGCCACTTAGGAGTGTGGTTTTGGACAGATTACTTAAACAATACAGATAACCTCACCCTCCTCATTCGTAAAGTAGGGATGATAATAGCACCTATCTTAATTGTTGTGAGACTTAAGTGAGTTAATGTATGAAAAGCATATAGAACAATTCCCGGAACATATTAAGTGTCATGTAATTGTTAGCTATTATTAATATCATTTTTAGAAATGTTAATAAAAGAAATTATATCATGTAATTTATTAATATTGGCTATACTTGGATTTAAGTTAATAGCGTTATGCTTTTGTTTTAGGTATATTAACTATTACCTTTTTCTCATTATTTTGTTTACATTTTTGAAGGTTTCCCAATGAGTGGATCATGATGACCGTATTGTAGGGACTTGCCATAGTATGGCTGCTTCCCGATCTACTCGTGTTACAAGATCAACAGTGGGGTTAAACGGCTTGGATGAATCTTTTTGTGGTAGAACTTTAAGGAATCGTAGCATTGCTCACCCTGAAGAAATATCTTCTCATTCTCAAGTACGATCAAGATCACCAAAGAAGAGACCAGAGCCTGTGCAGATTCAGAAAGGAAATAATAATGGAAGAACTACTGATTTAAAACAGCAAAGTACTCGAGAATCATGGGTAAGCCCTAGGAAAAGAGGACTTTCTTCTTCAGAAAAAGATAACGTAGAAAGGCAGGCTGTAGAAAATTGTGAGAGAAGGCAAACAGAACCTGTTTCACCAGTTTTAAAAAGAATTAAGCGTTGTCTTAGATCTGAAGCACCAAACAGTTCAGAAGAAGATTCACCTATAAAATCAGACAAGGAGTCAGTAGAACAGAGGAATACAGTAGTGGACAATGATGCAGATTTTCAAGGGACTAAACGAGCTTGTCGATGTCTTATACTGGATGATTGTGAGAAAAGGGAAGTTAAAAAGGTGAATGTCAGTGAGGAAGGGCCACTTAATTCTACAGTAGTTGAAGAAATCACAGGCTATTTGGCTGTCAATGGTGTTGATGACAGTGATTCAGCTGTTATAAACTGTGATGACTGTCAGCCTGATGGGAACACTAAACAAAATAGCACTGGTTCATATGTGTTGCAGGAAAAGTCAGTAGCTGAAAATGGGGATTCGGATACCCACACTTCAATGTTCCTTGATAGTAGGAAGGAGGACAGTTATATAGACCATAACGTGCCTTGCACAAATTCAGAAGTGCAGGTCAAGTTGGAGGACCACAAAATAGTAACTGCCTGCCTGCCTATGGAACATGTTAATCAGCTGACTACTGAGCCAGCTACAGTCCCCTTTTCTGAAATTCAGTCATCCTTAAGGGATTCTGAGGAGGAAGTAGATGTGGTGGGAGATAGCAGTGCCTCAAAAGAGCAGTGTAATGAAAACACCAATAACGCCCTGGACACAAGTCTTGAGAGTATGCCAGTCTCTGGAGACCCAGAATCATCTTCTGTTCTAGACTGTGTTTCAGCTCAAATGATGTCTTTATCAGAGCCTCAAGAACATCGATATACTCTGAGAACTTCACCACGAAGGGCGGCCCCTACCAGAGGTAGTCCCACTAAAAACAGTTCTCCTTGCAGAGAAAATGGACAATTTGAGGAGAATAATCTTAGTCCCAATGAAACAAATGCAACTGTTAGTGATAACATAAGTGAATCTCCCACAAATCCTGATGAAATTTCTCAGAATGAAAAAGGAGTATTTTGTGACTCTGAAAATTATGGGAGTGAAGGACTAAGTAAGCCACCCTCAGAGGCAAGACTTAATATTGGACATTTGCCATCTGCCAAAGAGAGTGCCAATCTGCACAATACAGAAGAAGAAGATGATGATCCTGATGTTTATTACTTTGAATCAGATCATGTGGCACTGAAACACAACAAAGAGTATGTGTAAATATGGTAACCATGAATTCTGCTTTGTTTATTATTCCCCACGTTTTCAGTGTCTGTTCATAAATGTCTATTCATAGCATTTTTATTATAGCTAAGATTAATGCTTTAGCTGAAATTTTAGGTTTAACATAATGATTATCTCAACTCTTAAAAAAACTCCAAAAAAGAGAGACTTTAAAACTCAACTTTATTATTCTTCTCAATGGCAATATGGTTTTCTAGTTTTGAGATTTCACGCCTCTCGATTAGAAAAGACATGTGGAAACATGGTTGATGGTGTTTTTGTTTATTAATAAGTTTTATGCCATTTCAGTTAATTTGCAAAATGGAGACATCTTTAGTTATCACAATACACTTTGAATTTATAGTTGTAGAGCTTTGTTGAAGTGTCTGTGCCTTCCAGACCGTGTACAACATTTAATGAGTACTTAGACATCATATAGATAAGGGAAGTCTGGCAGGCTATAAATCTCTTTTATCTTAGTTACTGATCTAATTTCCAGTTAAAACTTTTGATTTAAAAAAAATGTACTTTATGCGTTACCTTTGACTTGTGTGATTTGCAGAAATAGGTATTACTGAAAAACTATGACAAGTAATTGTATATTGTAATTAGCACATTAGCACAAGTTAGTCTGTGGTATAGTTTACATAAAGCATTTGAGACAACTCTCTCCTGATTCTAAATTACAAGGGGAGGCTATCTTAAAATGCTGTCATTTTCTTAACCTTTGTAAAGAAGGTACTTTTTAAAATAGAGTGTCCAGATTTATCACAGTTTTGCTTAGATTTGCTTTAAAGTATTCTTGGCAGTAACACAAATGAATTGGAGCTAACTCTGAATAATCCTGAAAGGAACGTTAATGAACAGTGAACAGTGCTTATCGTGAATACCATGATCAACAACAGTGAAAGACATACATGAGTTAATTACCTTTACTCCTACAAAGTAAGCTTTTGAATTACTAGCACAGATTTTATACACTGATTTGAGAAAATCTTCTAATGTTCTTGTTGTGACAATTGCCAGATTCTGGTATGTATCAGATCAAAGTATCAAATCCTAGTTGTAGACCATAATAATTTTTTACCATATATTATAGATCAGATTTATGTATGGTAATATGGTGGCCTTTTAGCATATGTTTCTTTTCTGAATTTTCCTTTTTTTGATAAATTGTATTTTAATATTGGTTTAGTAGAGAGGTCATTATATCTGAGCATCTTATTCATTTGTTTTGCAGAATGGTTAGCATTTTTATGTATTTGAAATATTTGAAGTCCAATTTGAGGTAGAACACTTAGTAAATGAATAAGTGAAGTTTTTTTCCAATTTCAGATAGCGTTCTTACCATTAGTATTAGGCATCAGTTTTTAAAAACATAGTTGTTTATCTGCAGGCAAAAGAAGCAGAGCGTATGTTAGAGAAAAACCAAGAACTCAAGAAGTGTGCATTTTTATAAAATGGTACTCATTATTTCTGTTTTTTTCTTTTTGTTGTTTCTTTGGCAAAGAGATGCTCTCTTAAGGCTTAGCTGGTATATTGATGGAAAATATTTTCCCATTAATTCATTGTTACTTTTTTTGTTAGAGCTCTCCTGATGATAATTCTCAGGGATGATAAACCTATAAAACAGTTGTCTAAAGGTAGTGGCCATAACATTTAAAGAGTGATGTTCCATATTCTTAAGCCTTTTGAGACTGAGAACAGTAGTTTCATGGGTTCCTCAGGATGTACAAAGTCCTTTGGAATTTGGTTAGTAGGTGCTTTATTAAGACAGTATTTTCAATTTAATGCCTCATTTGGTCACTTTGGGCAAAAGAAATCACTCCTTCTTGCTTTTTAGCCTTTTTCCAGTCCTTTGAAGGTAGCACCTTTAGACACCTCACTTAAACTTTTTCCCCCCGATGGAAGTATATTGGGAAGAGTGAGACGGAGAGTTAGAGCATCTTGGTGTTAGCATCTTGGTTAGAGATAATTTAAAGAAAATTGAGAGAGGATGTTTGATCATGTTAGATGTAATCTCTTTTCAGTAAAGTCCTTATTCCTGTGCTTTTTGTTTAGAGCCAAGAGATGGTTGGATATAATGTTGGCTTTTTTTTTTACCCAAATTGTCATTGTAAAAAATAGCATCATGATACCCGTCTTGTGCTTTGAAGTCTCAAGTTAATTTCTTTCGGTTTGAAAATGCACTTGGGATAAAGGGAAAAAAAAAGATAAATGGGTAGATGGAATATTATTCTCCTGCACATGCAGGTGTACACATACACCCCCATCAGATATTTTTTTTTCTTTCTTAATTCTCTTCATGCTAGTGAATTGCTCCAGATAATTGCCTTTGAAACTGGGAATTGGGCATTGCTCAGATTATACATGAATATCTTTACCAGTAGGGAATGAATACTTCCTGATGGTCAGATTCAAAAATATGTTATTGATAGAAAACTGAGCATGGCATAGTTCTTTATCTGGAGCCGGGAGAACATGGCTCTTTTCATTCCAGTTGCAACTCTGCTCAAAATTAACATTGATTATTTAATCAGCAACCTTCTATCCTACCATTTAGCCTATAATTTATCTGTATTATTTGCAAGGGTATTACATATAGGGTCATCTAATGACTTGTAAATTTTTGAAAAGATGTTGTATATAGAATCCTAGCCTTAGACCTGATTCATGGTAATTAGAACATTGGGCCAGAGAAATGAGTTTGTGGGCATTCTGGATGCTTAACCCTGTTTCCTCTCTAGATGTCATCCCTTTTATTCACATAAACCCATTGTGTGCTTTTATATATTTATTTTTCCAAATGGAGAATTCCACTAGGAACAAGGGAGAAAGGGAACTGAAGATTATCTTTTTTTCCTGGCAAGATTTCAGGTGTGCATTATTTCACTAGATGTGATTTCTTAAAGAATAGTGTATGGAGAATCAGAAGAAATACATTTTATGTAAAAACTCTGGTCTTCAAGGTTGAAAGATTCTGTTAAAGTGGTAGATAATACCTAGTGACTCTCTTTTTGGCCTAAGTAGCCAGACGGACTGAGATCATGTGTTTAACTGTGATTTGCCTTTTCTCTTTGGGAATTGACCTTTTGTGGATTTTGGATCAGGATTGAATCAGATCTCTCAGATTTGAAGTTCTGGCTCTAGGAAGAGTAGGTATGGAAGATATTAGGTCATGGGTTTTAATGTTCGGAGCTTTTTTCCCTAATTCACAAGGCAATCACTAGAAAATAAATACGTAAAAGAAAATGTGATTTGGTCAGTTTTCTCTGAATTCTCTTTGTATAAGAATACTTAAGTAAATTATTTGAAGGGCCTTGGATAGCTTCATTTAAAGATCTTATAACTTTTCATAAACAGGCAAAGGATACAAAGTCAGATTAAGAGTTTTTTGATTCTTGAGGTCTTCTGAAGGGTTAACTCATTGATAGGATTATTAATACTAATTTTCAAGTTTCTAGATAATGAAAGTATTAGAATAAGCTAGTTACTGCTTTTCAAAAGAGTATTGCTCATATAGTCTCTAGGTAAGAAATTTTCAAGCAATAGTAAAGAATATTTATAGGAATTGTATTTTTAAACTTGGTTCTCTGAAAACATTAATGTACTTTAAGTAATTATGATATGTCCTTTTATACTATGCTTATGTGAATCATTTGATATCTTCATCAGTTTCAGAAGCTGCATAGAGAAAATACTTATCAGGTCTTGTAGTAAATTCAGTTCCTGTGAGACTGCTTTTACTGTTATGTCTAAGTTTCTTTCAAGGGCCCAGAAGGCACCAGGACTAGGGATGGATTTTGCTTAGAAAGCAATAGAGGAGTCATCCTGCCCTAGATAAAATAATGTTAAATTTGTAGTGTGCTTCATAAGGTACAGAGTGATTTCCTGTAGTTTCTCATATGACACGTGCTACAACTCAGAAGTAGACAGCATAGGTGGCATTATACAGTCCCCATTTCCTAACTTATAATTAAGGTTTTAAAGTTAGCCTATTGAAATTCTGATGAACTACTGGTAGATAGAGGTCCGATATTCTAATTCATAGTTGGAATTACTCCTGGTTATCTGAGGGAGCAGATACTCGGTACTCAGTTTGCAAAATTCTTTAGTCCGAGTTTAAGCTCTGTAATTGTAATGATGATTATCTGGTTTTATCTGTCAGAGAATCAGGGTTATAGGTAAGTAACCTGTTCTATTCATTGGGTGAAATGTTTCCATGGTCATTGTTCTAAAGAACATTGTGTTAGTGTGTCTGTGAAAAATAATTGCCCTGTACTAATTGGGGGTATAAAACTACTGCTATAGCTTGAATTTAAATAGATAATTTGGATAATTCAAAAAATACTTTGGGGGGATGTTTAGAATGCAGTTGAGTATATTAAAGTTAGAGGTTACTAGGGAAAACTCATGCATGGTGTACCTTCTCAACTAATTGGAAAAGGCTGTGGAGTATAACAGGCAGAGTGGCCCCAGTAGTTTGGCACAAAGTTTAATGAGAAGAGGGAAATAAGTGTCCTTAGTATAAAATTTTTGGTTGTAAGAGGATTATACCACTGACTAATCAAAATAATCAGTGCAGTGAACTCTTGGTTTTTTCCTTTGAATGTCAACATCTTTTATTTCAAGTGAAGTGAATGGTGTCTAAAAGTGATTCTCTGTTGTAATCCAAGTGTATTTGTACCCGAGTATAATTTAACTTTTTCTTCATTTAGGGTCATTTTTGCTGACAGAGGTTATGTAGTGATACTTCCTGCCATCACTGCCAGAATATCTCTGTTTTTGCTTATGTTAAATGATTTGGACTCTTGCTTTTTATGTTCTGATAACTTAGCTTCTTTTCTATGTTCTTCTGGAAGTTCTGTGACTTAAATTTTCTTCTTTTCTTCAGTTCTGTTGACTTTCATTTTGTTGTCACTAGTGCTGTCATGCTACCTTCCTCTTATAACTCAGCCTTCCCTTCTAATTGAGTGCTTTTGGTTCTCTTTAAACTTGGAAATCAAAATAACCAAGCTTGTTAGAATTATGTCTCATGATTCTTGAGTGATGGAGTGAGGAATTTCTCTTTGAATGCATAGATTAAGCATTAGTGCAGGGAGATGTTTAATTGTGTTTTCTTGTTTTTTGCTTTCTGGTTTAGAGGCTATATCTTACATAAGTGACCAGGTATCTAAATTCTGGATAGAGAAACAACAGTTGTTTCTTCATATATGGCAATGAATACTCATTAGCAATAAAACCCATTTAAAACAATTATCATTTATTTGAGACTAATTGAAGCTTAGCCTTTAGTTGCAGGAACTTTATTTTAGTCGTTTTTTTGTAGGCTCAAAAATGTTTTTACATATTGGTAAGCAGACTATACCATTTATATGTTTTTGTGGTGACTCGTCATCAAATACTACAATGTTTAGTAATCATTGAGAAGATCTGTTTTGTGACTTTTCTGCTTCTCTCTTCAGTGAGGTCTGTATCTTCAGTGAGGTCTGTATCACTGTTTCTTTTACATTATCATGGAAAGGTGCTTCTGCTTTCCTCTTAAATCTCTGATTTTAACGTAGAGAAATTTGTAAAGTGCTAACACATGAGCAGTTTGTTCAGGACACTCCTAGTAGGCAGAATTCTCTGTAGTGTGTTATGATTTAACTTTCACGTATCCAGTGATATTTGTATGGTAGACATTTGAAATATATTGAGGGTCTGGGTTTTGTTCTCTTTCTTTAAAAAGTATTGAAATTTGCTCTGACAGGAAGTTAATTTACTTGATAGTAAGCTTGATTCTATTAAGGTTTACCTTTTAGCTCTGATAGGGGAAGTCCAGAGTAGCCTATATTCTAGGTTTAGTTTAGCCTTGTGGCATGGCCTTTCTGGTTTCTCATTTAAAAAGGCCTTCACTCTGGCTAGTTGAAATCTGAAGGACTCTAGCCTCGTGAAAACACTGATAATTGTTCTGTACAAATCCTTGATAGTTGTTCTTTGCTTGGTCCTGTGGAATCTCATGTTTTACACATGCAACTTTGTATGTGGCAGACACAACGGGACCTCTGTGCAGATACTTGGTGTTTTCTGTCTTTTTCTGTTTTGCTTCTTCCTCTTTGGTGCTCTGTCCCACAAATTCCAGCTGCCTCACTTCCCCAAACTCTGTTTTCTCTCTCTCTGCTCAGGAAGACTGCTTCCTGTGCCATAGTACTGATGGTACTTCCATGTAGAAAGTGTGATCATAGTGTGCCTTATCTCATTGTTTGCTCTCTCTTGCAGATCACAGTCCTGCAATGCATGTTGTCTAACAATAATTGTTCTGTATTTTCTCCAGTTGTTTAGTTGCGTGTGGCAGAAGGATATTCAATGTTACTCTGTCATGACTGAAAGTGGATTTACTTTCAGTATGCACTAGGTATGTTTTCTTCTTATGACACTCCCAGCCTGAAGTTGACCACTTGGAAATTATTTTTTGTTGACACTCTTGTGACAGCGAGGGCTAGTTTTTACTTATACCTTAAAAATTAATTTAAGCAATTTCTTTTTCTAAGAAGCTGAAGTCAGAGAAATTGGAATAATACCAATTTGAATTGAAGAATGAGGGTAAAAGAGACTTGACATTGTTTTAGTTGTGTTGATGAACTGTTGCTATGGTTTGAGCAGAAGTAAAAATTGGGTTACTGGTTCAAATACAGTTCATGAGGGTGGGTAAAGAGAAAGCGACACACAAGAAGATATGAAACAAGGTTTAAAGGTTTTAGGTTTAAAGTGGTAACCATAAGAGATGAAAGAGTAACATAGCTAGGTTTTAGTTATTTTTCCCAGACCCTTCAGGTTTTTTGGATAGGCCATATCTGATGTACTGTATTTCAGAAAGCTAGTGTGAGTATGCTCTTTTTATGCCTGACAGTTTAATCCAGTTTCTTGTAAATGTTGAGTGTTTGCAGAAATTTATTTTCCCTGATACTATTTTTACCGTTTATGCTAAGTTGGAGAACTTATTCAACTTTTGTTGTTGTTTGCTTCTTTTCACTTGTCCTAAATTATCCTTTCTCTTAATTTTTATGTATTTTTTCATGTTTTAACTAACAGTTCTCAGAATATAAAAGCTTGAAATTATTTTGTTATGTTTAAACTTTTAGTTGGAGAGAAAGGGTCATGCTGATAGTTTATTGGTAGTGAGGGTAGAAAGTGCCATTGAACACTAGTCAACACCTAAAGTATCTTCTTAATAAACATTTCAAAATATATATATATATGGATATGAAGAGTGAAGTTAAATGAATCGAGTGTAATATTTTATTATAAGTACTGTTTTTTTTTTAAGACAACAATCATGGTGGGGCGCCTGGGTGGCTCAGTCTGTTAAGTGTCTGCCTTGGGCTCAGGTCATAATCCCAGGGTCCTGGGATTGAGCCCCACATCAGGCCCCCTGCTCAGCAGGGAGTCTCCTCCTCCCTCTCCCTCTCCTCCTCCCCTCTGTTTGTGCTCTCTCTCATGAGCTCTCTCTCAAATAAATAAAATCTTTAAGGAAAAAAAAAAAAGACACTGATCATGACTGGATAATGTTTTTATTTTTAAAATGCTGTCTAATTTAAATCTAGAATATTAATAGTTTTAAAAGTTTTACTTGTAAATTATTTATAAAAGTTGGACTAGATTTGAGGAGTACTCCAATCCCCTTCCATTACAGTTTTTAGCTGGCATTATGATGCTGGGTAAATGTCTTTAATTTCTGTGGTTGTCCGTTTTCTTACCTATAAAAAAAGAAATGGCATGGTTTGACTTCTGCAGTGCAAATTAATATATATATAAATATACCTTTCTCTGCCCTTTCCCTTTCTTTTGGTACTGCTCATACTTCAGTTATTGACTGCCTTCTTATTTTGTATGCTCTCTGTTGATACTCTCACACACTGCTGTAGCTTAAATTACCATCTCTATTGATGGATTTCCAAAGGTATGTATCTCCAATCAGATTATTCTTGAGCTTCAGACTGCTTACAAGATATATCCATTTGCCTTCCCCACAGTAAACTCAGTGGAACATGTCTAAAATTGAATTTAACCATTGCTGGCTTCACGTACATCCAATATTCAACACTATCTTTTTACTTAATTGGTAGTTTCTTTCACTTGCCTGCTCTAGAAAAACAGGAGTAATCTTCAGTTACTTCTTCACTACACTCCCTCTTCCACCAGCGCTATTGATTCAGCTTTATTTATTCTCAGTGCCACTTTTTTTTTTTTTTTTCCCCAGTATGCTCCATGCCCAGCGTAGACGGAGCTCAGTGCAGGGCCTGAGCCTACTACCCTGAGATCGAGACCTGAGTTGAAATCAGCAGTCAGGTGCTTAAGCAACTTAGCCACCCAGGCGCCCCTCGTTGACACTTTTTAAAATTTAGATCACTATCATCTCTTCTTGATTACTGGAAATGCTTTCTGTGGTGCTAGTGTACTTTTTCCTCGGTGGACTGCTATACTGTAGCTGGAGTAAATATTTTTAGAATAAAATCTGTTCTTTAAAATGAACTATTGCATGATTTTTAAACATTCTCTTCTGTCTACTCTATATTCTAAACAGATTAAACCTTTAGTTCTTTGATTACATTCTTTTACTTGAGGCTTTCTCATATGCCTGACCACCTGTTCTAGTCCACCCTTATCCCTATCTCACTGATTATCTTCCTTTCTCTGTCTACAAAGGGAGAAGGATGTTTAAATTTAGACATCATACACTCTGAGAAATCTTTCCAATCTTGCCAGGATTGACTGATTGCTCCTTGTGTGTTCTATCATAGCAACATGTACAATAGATCTCAAGCTCTTTGAAGGAACCATATCTTTCTAGTTGGTTGATGTATCATCAGAGAAATGTCAAGCCATATCCTGCTTTGAAAATGTCAGAGAAAAATTTAGTATGCTTTTCATAGTAGAGATCTTTTTTTTTTTTTTTTTAAGATTTTATTTATTTGACAGAGATAGAGACAGCCAGCGAGAGAGGGAACACAAGCAGGGGGAGTGGGAGAGGAAGAAGCAGGCTCATAGTGGAGGAGCCTGATGTGGGGCTCGATCCCATAACGCCGGGATCACGCCCTGAGCCGAAGGCAGACGCTTAACCGCTGTGCCACCCAGGCGCCCCAGTAGAGATCTTTTTTTAACGCCATTAGTTTGATTTTTAATACTCTGGATTTATGAAATTTAGCACTGGTAGTGATTTCCTTTTTTTACTTAAAAACTAGATTTTAAGTTTTCAAAAGAAATGTTGAATAAGCTACATAATCATTTATATAGTTAACTTAGGAATTATGGAGAGATAATTGGGATGGTGGGGGACATGGGAAAGAAGGGTGTGTCTCTTGATTAGTTTGGTTGTCTGAACACATTTTCAGGTGGTGAGATAAATGTTTTTATATGGCTGTATGAAAAATGTAAGCTTGTTTGCTAATACCAGACCCCAAAGAGAGGAAGTCATTGTATTATAAAACAAATTTACAAGTTTGGTATGATCAGAATGTTTTGTATAGTTTCAAATATATTTTTATAATCCAGAATTTTACCGGTAGGCTTTAGAAAGCACTACGGAATGATAAGAATTTGGTTTGGGTTATCTTTATTGAATTGAAGGACTCGAAAGAAAATGTGCGTCCCTACTTAAGGATTTTCAATAGAGGATATTATTCAGCTTTTTCTGTATAACCTCATAATTTTGAGTAGAAGCTAAAAATAATTAAAAATACAAGGCATATCCTGCGTCTTTGAAGTTATTGTAAAATGATTGCATACATACATAGTTTGGCCATATTTGAGATATGCTGCCTGGCAGAGTATTAGTTAATAACTAGAGATTACTAGCTTGACTCTATTATGTGAAATTTTTATGTATTTGCAATTTTAGAGTACAAGGGGAACTTTTTACATGTTACAGTGTATTGTTTCTTAGAATAGGTAATCTAAAACTCTAGAGTAGGGAAAATATGTAAATCTTGGTCTGACTGGTGGTCAGGATTTTTTCTAGATTATTGTGCAACTTTTATAATATTGACCACAATACGGTTAGTTGCGTTCATCTTCCTGAATTCTTGAGGAGACTCAAGAATTTTATTGAATAAAAACAGGTACTAGGAACCAGTTGAAAAGACATCCTTTAGGGTTTCTTACCACAAGAAATCTAGAGTCTTTAGGGAAGAAGAAAACCACAGTTTTTTGAAGGGTATAAATATGTGGATTAAAAAAATATTGACATACTCTTTAAACAATTCCCTGTGAAAACCTTTGTGTGGTACTTCAAATGGTATTCAATTTGAATACAAGGTCATTAAAACCCAGCAACTAGTAAGGAACTGTAGGTTATTTGAAACTAGCAAGGGGAATAAACAAAGTCAAGGTAATTAGAGCTTGTTTTAGTAAGAGCTTGTTGGTTGCAGGAATCTGAAAACCCATTCAAAGTATATCAAATATAAAAAGCTTATTTTAAACAAATAGTAGGCAATTTTATGGATATTCAAGGTCAGGAAGAAAGCCTGCCAGGCCTTGTGAAATTATAATGTTTTGGTATTTAAGATGATACTGTCTTACCTGTGCTTCTCTTTTTGCAGTACAGACTGGTTTTTCTCTTTTTACTGACGTTTTCTGCTCACTTTCCCTGCGTAATTTCAGTTTGCAAACAGCAATGACTTTCCACTGTGCTTGCCGTGGTCCCAACTTTCTACTTGACCTTTCTTCTCAGATCCTCTTCACATTCTGTAACAAAAACGTGGTTATTGATTATACAGCAGATCGACTTCCCTGGGTCAGCTTTTCATCTCTTGCAAAATTATCATTTGTCAAGGGTAGAGTTAATGGTTGGAGGTGGGGAACTGAAGTCTGCTTTGGCCAATGCTTTTTGGAAGTATGTTTTTGGCCAATGCTTTTTGGAAGTATGTCTTCCAGAAAAGAGGTTATTGGACAGTGTAGGCTGTCAGAAGATGCCCATGATTGACCATTTGTTGTTTTGGGTCCAACTGTATTCTTGACCAGTTGTATATAAAATGGGTAGAAATAGCAGAGCTGTTATACTAATCGTCCATGTCATTTTATTTCTGCATAATATTCCATTTTATGGATATGTCATAGTTTGTTTATTTACTTATTAGAGGACATGTTGATTGTTTCCAGATTTTGGTGAGTATGAATAACACTGCTACAAACATTTGCATTTGCAGGTTTTGTGTAGGTGTAGGTTTTCAAATCAGTTGGGAATATCCCTAAATTTGTACGTGCTAGATCTTATGGTAAGAGTATGTTTAGTTTTGTAAGAAACTGCCAAACTGTTTTCCAAAGTAGCTGTACCATTTTGTATTCCTATCAGTAGTGAATAAGAGTTCTGTTGCTCTGTATCTATCCTCAGCAGAATTTGGTATTGTCAGGTTTTTAAATTTTAACCAATCTAATTGGTATGTGGTGACCCTGCTGTATTTTTAATGCATACATAAACAGAGACCTTTTGGGCCATATAAAAATATTTGCCATGCTTGATATTTTATTTCATGTAGTAGATGTTTTTATAAACTTTTTTTTTGTAAATGAAATAATTTTAAAGGTTTTGTTTGGCGTTTAAAGGTTTCTAAAGGATAATGTTTGTAATTTTTAAAGTGAAGAATTTTTTTGTGCAGTGAATTCCCTTGTTACAAATCTTTTCAATGCTCTTTCAGAAGTGAAGCTTTCATTAGAATAGTCAGGTGTTTTATCCTGGAATAATAAATTTCTCAGTATCACGTTCACCTGCTTTTTGAGTTAGAGTATATAATACCTTATTAAAATTTATTCGACCCTAAAGATAAAAAAATAACTATTTTTTGATGTTGGAATTTTGGGGACCTTATTTCTTTTCATGATTTACATTTTTTGGTTTTTGTTATGTAACTAGAAAATGTTAAAAAAATCAAACATACAAAATTTATTCTCATAAAGATCTATTAAGGGATTTAAAAAAGAACCTCCCCACCCCCAAATCTTCATTATCTGTGGTGCAGAGGTGGGGAAGAGCACTAGGATGTCAAATCAAGAGGCATTGGCATGGTTCTCAACCCTTACTTAGCTGACCAATCATGAAGTCTCTTAATCTCCTTGAACTTCATTTTCTTCAATTGTGAGATGAAGAAGTTGCACCTCTCCTTGAGGTAGCACCTTCCAGCTCTAATATTCTATAATTCTGTGGCACCTATGCGTGCTGTACTCTCTAACTCCTTTCACACCATTGGATGTGTCTTGAAGCTTCTGTCAGAAACATTCAGTGGCTTAATAATTGAAGAGTTGTGTTTAAGTCTTACTAGGTAGCAATCTACACACGTTTGAAAAACACATTTAAAGATATTTTGTATTTATTAGTGCCATTGTCTTTAATCAGTATGTATATTCCTGTAAGATCTTAGTTGAGGTACATATTTTTTTAAAAATTCTGTTTATTGTTTGTAGTGTTTTTTGTAGGGCTTGCTGTATTTTATTTTATTTTTGTTTTATGTTTTGAAAAAATCCAATGTATTTATTTAATATATTCATCACAACGGCTCAACCAGAGACTTAATTTAAAAAACAAACAAAACAAAAGTGACACCACAGCTTAAGATACAGAGTCTAGACAGGAATGAGGAAAAGGACAGACCATCTAAAGAAAAAAAATAAAAAGGCAACACGAGGAGAGAGGCTAGACAGTCGGGGATCTTGGTTGGGGACCTGCTTTGAGTAGGTTTCTTGCAGATGCTTGTTAAAGGCGGTGGGGTTTTTCCAGAGCTTGGCCTCATGTGTGTTCAAAGGGCTATCAGTGTTGGGTTCCCCTAGCGGGCTCTGGATGGACAGCAGGATGGTCCTGACATCATACAGGATAGACCACTTGTGCTTCAGGATGTCCAGGCAGATGTTACCCACCTGTCCACGCTGGGGTGGGAGCAGGGTGTGAGGAACTTCACCGTGTGGGTGTACTGTAAGGGTAGCCACTGGCGAACTCCAGGGAGAGTGTACACCTTAGGGCTTCATATACCAGGCCAGCTGCTCCTCGGAAGGTCCCCACCCATTTGAAAAGGTCTCATTCAGGGAAGGCAGAAATTCCTTTGTCACCAAACGTCATGAAGGTCATGAGCTCCTGCTATATCCTCTTGCCCATGGGGCCCTGGGGCCGCTGGTCTTGGCTCCTTTGCGGGGGGCGTCTGGAACACTGTCTGGGAGGCCACCCGGGCCATGTGGGGAGGGACCGGGGCTTCCTATATTTTAAAAAAAGGTGTCATGCAGTTTGTATTAGAGTCAACGCTGCAGCGATTTTAACTGCTTCTTTCATATTTGTTTAGTTATTGTGGTGTTCAGTCTAAGGACCCTTTGAAATTTTTGGTATGTTAAAAATGGATTGTAAAGTGTACTGAAGGAGATCCTAGTTTCTAAGTTTTTAGAAATTTAATGTGTGTTCAGTATTGAAATAAGCAGTCAGTCTGTAGGCTGTACCCTCTTTGGTATATCAGATAGGAATAAGACTCTTGGTATGTGTTCCTGTGCGGCAAGGAATAGAGAAAATCAGGATGAAAGAGAAAGGTCCTTTGCTGGATGTCTTTATTTTATTCTAATAATTTCATTTCATTTCCTCTTTTCTTTTAAAAAGTCTCTTTACCTGTACTCTCTTCCTCATACTGAACATCAGTACTGGAGATGAACCACTGTGATTCCTCAGTCTCCACCCACTCATATACATACTAAGAAAAACTAATTCTGCACAGCTGAGAAGCAGGATTTAAAGATAGGTGTCTTTTTTTTTTTCTTTTTAAAGAATTGGAATAGGAGTGGAGAATAAGTTTTATTCTCGATTCTAATAAAATTAAGTATTTATTATATTAAGATCTGGTCATCACAAGTTCATTCTGTGGTTAGGATTTGAAATGATAACTTCTCTAAATACAAGTGAAAATGAACTTCTAGTTTAAGAGAAATGTCAGTTATACTAGCATTTCTCTGGAGATGGAAGAGTTATCCCTACATGCTATTATGTTAGGGATTTTGTGGTTGGTACTAAAGACCAGTAAGTTAACGGCACCTAGATTATGTTTTAATAATTTATTGAAGGTAAAATGTGCCAACTATAACCAAAGAAGTGGTAAAAGTAAAGATCATCCAACACTTTAAATAGTTTATATAAGAGCACACTCTCTAAATACTGATTTTCTTGGCATGGGTAATTTTTTCTCTTAGCTATGAAAAATAAATGATGTTTCTATTTTTAATATGCAGGCTTATTTTTTCTAACCAGATTGTACTTTGCCTTTAGAAGTTTTTCAGTCAAATCCATGTAAGTAAAAATTTTTCTCTTATAGTTTGTAGTTAATTAAAATTGTATATAATTTAAATGGAGGCAAACATTATTATTATTATTATTTTTTTAACCAGAAACAACATATGAGGCATAGGAGTATGTTTAAGTGTAAAGAGAGTGACGGCTCATACTATCAAATACTTAGTGATATTGTTTGAGATGTTCAAAAACCTTAATTCATTTACATTCAAAAGCAAACAGCATGGTTAATGATCCAGGGAAGGAATGGGTGTGGAACATAAGAGGATGTTGAGTTGTCTGTTCTCACATAGCTTACTAGAAATATTACTTCTGGTGCATGATACAGACTGTTTGCTTTCTTGATTTATGAAGATTTAAAACATTTAGCTCACAAATAATTTTTAAAAATTATATTGCAGTTATACATTATCTTTGCCCCTCAGTTGTTAACAGTTAATTTCATTCAGTTACCTCAATTGTGAGTAGCAATTTCTTTTCTAATATTGGTAATTCCTAATGAATCTTTATTTCCTTAGAGGATTGACATAGCATAGTGATTCTCAAATGTGGCTGCACATTAGAATCACTTAGAATGTTTTAAAAATACATGAATACCTTGGGGTGCCTGGGTGGCTCGGTCATTAAGCGTCTGCCTTCGGCTCAGGGCGTGATCCCAGCGTTAAGGGATCGAGCCCCACATCAGGCTCCTCCGCTATGAGCCTCTTCTTCCTCTCCCACTCCCCCTGCTTGTGTTCCCTCTCTCGCTGGCTGTCTCTATCTCTGTCAAATAAGTAAATAAAATCTTTAAAAAATAAAAATATATGAACGCCTAAGCTTTGCCCTAGAGATTCTGATTTAAATTGTCTGTGGAGCCTCATATATCTCTCTATTTTAAACTTCTCTAAGTGATTTTAATCTTTAGTCAGGTTTGGAAACATTACTGTATATAGAATAGTTTTAGAATCCATCCAGAGCATTTAATGCTGAGACTAAATTTCTTTTTTTTTTTTTTTAATGACTCAACTTAAGGAAATTTCAGATTGGTTTTTCTATTGAAACATTTTTTTATAAATTTATTTATTATTAGGGGAAGAACTTCCAAACTTTGCATATGTATTTTCCTTTTTTCTCATTTTGCGCCTTTAAAGTGAGCACTAATCTTTAGTTTGGAATCTAATAAGATGTCTTCTGACATTTATTAAGCATAACTCTATATCTACAACAATAATAAATGCTTATATTGTTTATAGGCTATTAGATGGCTCAGAATTTCAAAGGGCCAGTCCAAATAGCATATATGAGTAGTTTTACAGAAATATGTTGTATTTTGATCATATTTTTAAAATTTGATCGTGTATTTTGAAGAGTAACTAAGAAGGATTTGTGAATTATCAGATACAGTTTTCTTCACTCTTCACTCTTCATATATATAAATCTTTAGTGAAAGCCAACAAATATATTTTGTTATTATATATTCATTATATATATTATTTGGTTAATGATTGTTTTTAACTTTAATTATTAAATGTTATATAGAACAATTAATTCTTAAAGTAGTTTAGAATCAGTTAAAACATTTTTTAAAAAATTGTTTCTAAGAATTTTAAATGATCTAATCCATCTTTGGGATAGATTTGTGTCAATTGATATTTATTGAGCAAATGTCTATTGAGTGCCTTCTTCATGCTAGTGGAGTGCTAGCTGCTGGAGATACATGAACAGATAGGTCACCTATTTTAATAAAATGTGGTGTTGTATATGTAATTATTGCAAGGTTATCTATATTTTTATGTGTCCAGGAGTCTCAGATTTATTTATTTTTCTGGAAGATTTCCTTTTGTGAGAGACAGAAATATGAAATGTTAGGTGTTATCAGCCCTTGAAGGTCAGTATGAAATGATGATAAACTCTTATGAAATATTAATTAAACCAGTAAGAAAAAGTGTTTGCCAAGATCATTAAGGTTCTATGTCCTTGTTTGTCCCTGCCCCCCCACCTCTCCTATTCGGAGTCTGATATTGGAAAAATGAAAGTCTTAAACCTCATAAAAACTACAATTTGGTTAAATTCAGTGTAGAGTTTGAGAAAAAAATTTATAATGTCAGATACTTTATTGGTGAGTAAATTTTCATTAGTATTGAATATGATTCTTTAAAGCTTTTTATGTTCTGAAATTATAGACTTAATATTCTGACTCATACTGTAAATCATAACAAGGGGCTAAAAATGTAGATGACTGGTTCTTTTAAAGAATCTTGCATAGTTTACATTTTGTTCAGGTATTTTATAAGTGTTTTGGAACTTTAAGGGAACTATCACTTCTTACATAATTGCAAGAATATTTAGTACTTTGGGTGATTTACAGGATTTTGGTGTTTGATATTTTGATTTGTTTTTTTGTTTCTAGGTTGTTAGAAATAAGATCTTAGATTTGTAATATTTTCCTTTTTTTTTTTTTTTTAGAAGAAACTCTTTGAAACTTAATGTAATGTACAAAACCATGTAAAACTTACCTTGTCTTGTTTAAAATGTTTAAAAGATTCCTGGGCCTACATTTACAGATTGTTTTAGTAGATTTGGGACAGACTAGGCACCTAGATTTTTTTTTTAAGATTTTATTTATATATTTATGTATTTATATTAGAGGGAGAGTGCATGTGTGTTTGTGGGGTTGGGGAGAGGAGAGGAGAAGGGCAGAGGGAGAGAGAGAAAATCCCAAGGAGACTCCCTGCTGAGTGTGGAGCCCCATCATGGGCTCCATCCCACCACCGTGAGATCATGATGCTAGCTCAAACCAAGAGTCTAACACTCAACCAACTGAGCCACCCAGGTGCCCCTAGGCACCTATGTTTTTAACATGTATCTAGGGAATATGGATGTAGGTGGTCTTTAGACTGCTTTGAGAAAGTATGTCTGTACAAACTTTCTCTTCCACCTTTAAGAGATTCCCATGACCCTACATTTTGCGGGATGAAAGAGAAATATCTTCACTTTGTCTGGAGGAAGGTGATATTGAGGGAAAGATAGGATATGGTAGAGATAGGTCCTTGAGAACATAGTCCATCATTTCTTTGATCCTTTTTTTTTTTTTAAGATTTATTTATTTGAGAGAGAGAGTGTGTGTGGGGGGAGAGGTAGAGGGAAAGAGAGAGAAGCAGACTCTGCCAAGTGCAGAGCCTGATGCATGGCTTGATCTGATAACCCTGAGATCATGATCTCATGACCTGAAGTGGTATGACCTGAGCCAAAACCAACAGTCAGTCACCCAACTGACTGAGCCACCAGGTGCCCCTATCATTTCTTTGATTCTAAGAAATGACTGAAATTTTTTAGCTTTCTGGAGGAATTCAGTTAATATGCAGTACCATTTGAAGACTACAACAAAAATGCAAACTCACGTTAATAATGGCTTTTGTGATGATTAATTTGAAAGTAGGCATTACTCTTACAAAATGATTTTCTGGTGTCTTTGCCTAGCAGAAACTTAAATTGGCAGGCTTTTGAAGAAATTGGTGGTTCTGGTTTTGAGAAATTATTTTTTTCATTTCTAGACATAGTAATTTGTATCTATGTTCAGAGTCCCAGGTTTATTTAAAACTACCTAAAAGATAGAGTGAAAAAATTACAGTAGCTTGTTAATCATGCTTGTAATCATATAAAAAATAATGGTTGTGTAAGACCTGCATCTATTTTGACTTATTAAGTGTCCTTAAGAGTAGGTGAAATCTAGTTGGTAACTGGAACAGTAAATTAGGACTTCTTAAGTATTTCAGTGCTAGGGTTACCTTTGCTTAAAGCTGGTGCTTCAGTAATAATCCTTTAAAATAAGTTTTATCAGTCAGCAAACTTGCAATCTGGGCTCCTCTTTCTTTGCTCTGACTTAATTCCGTTCATCAAACATCTGTTGAGTGCTTACTATAAGCTTGGCCTGGTCTTAGACACCACATATTATAAAGATAAGTTAGATTTGGTTTGGTCTCTTTCCCCAGGAGAAACACATTTTAAACTACTACCCCATACCCCATTTCCATCCCTATTTGTATTTTAGTTACATGAGTCTTGCTTTTGGTTCTTTCCGCTGTTTTGTTCCCTTTCACCATCGGACTTTTTTCTTATGTCTCCAAGGTCTCAATTAATTATGTAGTATCTTGAGAATGTTTATGAGTTGTTACTTTTCCATAACACTTGAGATGTGATTGCAGTATATTTGTTTATGCCTTTCCTTTTGTTTTTCTTCCCTAGTGCAGAATAGATAGGCAACTGATAATTGGAAAATTAAGTACATGAAAGAATGCAGAAAGTTTTTATTCCCTTAGCAACTCTAATTTTTCTATATTTGCCTTTATCTGTCCTTGTCTCCTTTATTTTAAAAAGATTTATTTTAGAGAGCAAGAGAGAGAGAGCATGCACATGAGCAGGGGAGGGGCAGAGGAGAGGGAGAGAGAGTCTCAAGCAGATTCCACATTGAGCAGGGAGCCTGATGCAGGGCTTAATCTCACAAACCTGAGATCACAATATGAGCCGAAACCAAGAATTGACCACCCAACCAACTGTGCCACGCAGGCACCCCCTTGTCTCCTTTTCTTATCTGTCTTAGATTGCCTGAGCTTTAAGAACATAGCTTTCTTGCCAACATTTTTTCTTCCCTTCTCCCATTGCTCTTCCTTTGTTCCTACTGAAGAGAAATCACATACTTTTGCATACTGGTACCACTATAAATTCATGATTTCCAGGGGCACCTGGGTGGCTCAGCTGTTAAGCGTCTGCATTCAGCTCAGGTCATAATCTCAGGGTCCTGGGATCGAGCCCCGCATCGGGCTCCCTGCTCAGTGGGAAGCCTGCTTCTCCCTCCCCCACTCCCCCTGCTTGCGTTCCCTCTCTCGCTCGCTTTCTGTCAAATAAATAAATACAATCTTAAAAAAAATAAATAAATTCATGATTGCCAGTTAGAGGATGGGGTCTCTTGGGTGGCCTGCACCTGCCATTTTTCCCTAATCAGTTTTTCTTTGTGACTATTTAAGTTCTTTTTTTTTTTTTTTTAAGATTTTATTTATTTATTTGACAGAGAGACAGCCAGCAAGAGAGGGAACACAAGCAGGGAGAGTGGGAGAGGAAGAAGCAGGCTCTTAAAAAGAGAGTAATTATATATATATATATATATATGGCTGCTAGCAGTTGTAAAGAGCATAATAACTTATAAGTAGTAAATTTTCAGTTCAAAATGATGGTGATGATAAACTATCTTTAAGTAAATGGAGGGATCTCTTTTTCCTACCTGAGGCTAAGTCTTCTGCCAGTGAGTTGAGCTCCATTCCCTCTTCTTTCTTTTAAAAACCTTGCTCTATTATTACTTATTTTGCAGAATCAGCCTTTCCAGTGGGCCCTTTCCCATCAGCATTTACACGTTTCAGACTTTCCTGATTTAAAAATCATCTCATCATATTCCATATACTTTTTCAAATATTTTTTCTATTTGCTTTCTCCCCTTCACAGCTGAATTTCTTGGATAAGTTGAATAAGATGTGAGTTTCCAGGTACCAGGACAGACTCTGAAAAAAAGTGATAACTATTGTTACAGAGGCCTGACTGTATTTTCAGGATTGTTGGTGAAAACTTTATGCAAAAGAAAATACCATTTGAAGTACATTAGAAATTACATTTTGGTGCTCCTGGGTGGCTCAGTTGGTTAAGCATCTGCCTTTGTCTCAGGTCATGGTCCTGGGATCGAGCCCTGTGTCAGGGTCCCTACTCCCTCTGCCCCTTCCCGCCATTCGTGCTCGCTCTCTCTCTCTCTCAAATAAATAAATAAAATCTTAAAAAAAAAAAATGGGGCGCCTGGGTGGCACAGCGGTTAAGCGTCTGCCTTCGGCTCAGGGCGTGATCCCGGCGTTATGGGATCGAGCCCCACATCAGGCTCCTCCGCTATGAGCCTGCTTCTTCCTCTCCCACTCCCCCTGCTTGTGTTCCCTCTCTCGCTAGCTGTCTCTATCTCTGTCAAATAAATAAATAAAATATTTAAAAAAAAAATTACACTTCTTTCAGGGGGTTAAATATACATTGAGAAAATAATCAGTGAAGACTTTTTGGAAAGGGGCAAGTGTTTTTGTACAATTCAGAATTCCTCTTTAATTATGAATGACAAATGTTTTAGTTAAAATATTGCTTACCCTGTTTATGGTCCATTCAAGAAAAAAGATGGTATTCTTTCTCTTCATTTGCATTCTTTTATTGAATTAGTATTTATACTAGTAGCTGAATAGGAAGAATTGTTAAATAGGCTTATTTTTTTACTATTCTGCTATTTAAAAATAAGGCAGGAAATTAAAGCTTCATTTAGGTTTTTGGTCATTTCTGAATTTAGGTATAGGCTAATCTTCCTAGTGTATACGATCTAAGCTCAATATTTCACATAAATTAGGATATGTAAATAATCATATTATGGAAAAATTATGGCAAGAATCTACCAGTATTTAACCTTTCCAGGTTTTGTTTATGCCTTCTATAAAGCGATACTAATACCTGTTTCAGAGGGTTTTTCATCAAGAATAAATATAAACATGTATGTGAATATAAGTAATTTATGCTCTAAATATTCACAGAAAGAGCACAACTAAGGTAACAATAGCAGTACAAAGAGTAAAATTAATAGTAGTACAAGTATAATGAGATTATAAGGTAGTAGTGTCAATACAAAAGGTAAAAAATATTTTTATTCCACCTTGTGATTTTAAAATTTTATATAAATCCAGCTGTTACCAGATGCTTAGACACCTAAAAAAAAAAAACCAAAAACAAAACTTTTACCACTTATTTAAGTACACTGTGCTGTGGATATGTTGGTCTAATAAATATTGTTATATAACTTGTAATTGTTTTATATATAGGTATGGGTGATTGATATATCATACTAAACTGAAGAAACTATTGTCCTTAACCTTTTCCACCCCCACCCCTCAGCCTCCTCATCAGAAGGTATTTTTTAGGAGTACATTGCCATGTGAGGCATAATGGTGTGTATTTTAATGTCACTACTGTGCTGAAGCACTGAAATTAAAAGGCTAGAATTGTGTTTACTTGTTTAAGGTGGGTAACCATAATAGGTCTGGATATTACATTTATTTGACAAAGATTTTACATTTGAAATGCTGTAGCAGTTAATCACTTTTTTAAAAAAATTTTTATTTACATAACAGTGACAGCTAGAGAGCTGGAGAGCACAAGCAGGGGGAGGGGCAGAGGCAGAGGGAGAAGCAGACTCCCCGCTGAGCAGGGAGCCCCATGTGGGGACCCAGGACCCTGAGATCATAACCTGAGCTGAAGGCAGACAGTTAAGCAACTGACCCCACCCAGGCACCCCTAGCAATTACCACTTTTAAGCAGAATAGAGATAATATCTAAAAAGGTGTTTTGAACAGATTTTCATATCGAGCAGAGATAGTAGCTGAATTTATTAATTGGTGAATTCTAGAACAATTAGAGTGATTATTCGATGTGATAAAGTGTAACCAGGAGTAAATGACAGTAAATTTGCTAACATAAAATATTTTTTAACATAATTAGATAAGCTCTCTTAAATTCTTTTTTCAACATAAATATATACCTCAACTAAATGCTTACTTTCCCTTTTGCTATTCTAAGACAGCAAAGCAGTAGTGGCTACAGGGAAGATTGTAAGATTGATTGATTGATTTAAAAATATATTTATTTAGGGGTGTCTGGGTGACTCTGTCAGTTAAGCATCTGCCTTTGGCTTAGATCATGATGGAGTCCCAGGATCCAGCCACCATCAGGCTTTCTGCTCACTGGGGAGTCTGCTTCTCTCTCTGCCCCTCACCCTGTTCGTGCTCTCTCTCTCCCTCTCGGTCTCAAATAAAATCTTTAAAAAAATGTATTTATTTTAGAGGGGGAGGGGAGAGTGAGAGCCAGGGCGAGGTTGGGGGCAGGTTGGTTTGGAGCAGAGGGAGAGGGAGAGAGTCTCAAGAAGATTCTGCACTGAGCCTTGAGCCCAATGCAGAGCTCGATCTCAGGACCCTGAGATCACCACCTGAGCCAAAACCAAGAGTCACACTGAACTGACTATGCCACCTGGCACCCCTGCAAAATTTATTTTATTTTATTTTAATTTAATTTTAATTTTATTTTATTTTTAAAAATTAAGTGTTTTATTTAAACAGTTTTTTTTTTTTTTAAGGGACTCCTGTGTGGCTCAGTGAGCTTAGTGTCTGAGTCTTGATTTTGGTTCAGGTCATGATCTCAGGGTCATGAGATGTAGCCTGTGGAGCCTGCTTAAGATTCTCTCCCTCTGCCCCTCTACCCCCTCCCACTCCACCTGTTCATGCATAGGCTCAAGCTCTTTCTCTCTCTTAAAAAAAAATAGTATTTTAAAGAACAATTTTAGATTTACAGAAAAATCAGGGGCGCCTGGGTGGCACAGCGGTTAAGCGTCTGCCTTCAGCTCAGGGCGTGATCCCAGCGATCTGGGATCGAGCCCCACATCAGGCTCCTCCGCTATGAGCCTGCTTCTTCCTCTCCCACTCCCCCTGCTTGTGTTCCCTCTCTCTCTGGCTGTCTCTCTCTCTGTCGAATAAATAAATAAAATCTTTAAAAAAAAAAAAGATTTACAGAAAAATCAAGACTGTATTATATACACCCTGCTCCATTTCCCCTCTTTTTAATATGTTAGTATGATATATTAATTATAATCAATGAATCAATATTAATACATTATTATTATCTAAAATCTATACTTTATTATTTTTTACCCAATATCTTTTTTTTGTTCTGAAATCCCATCTAGGATACCAATTAGATTTAATTTTCATGTCTCCTTAGGCTTCTCTTGACTGTGGCAGTTTTTCAGACTTTCCTTGTTGACGACCTAGGCAGTTTTGAGGGGTTCTGGTCAGGTATTAATATTTCTTTTTTTTTTTAAAGATTTTATTTATTTATTTGAGAGAGAGAGACAGCCAGCGAGAGAGGGAACACAAGCAGGGGGAGGGGGAGAGGAAGAAGCAGGCTCCCAGTGGGACAGCCTGACGTGGGGCTCGATCCCAGAACTCTGGGATCACGCCCTGAGCCGAAGGCAGATGCTTAACGACTGAGCCACCCAGGCGCCCCATGGTATTAATATTTCTTTATTGGAATTTGTCTGATGTTTTCCTCATGATTAGGCTGGGGTTGAAGGTTTGGAGAGGAAGAACACAGGTAAAGTGCCATTTTTATCACATCATACCGAGGGTATATACTATTACTGTGTTTTAGTGTTGTTGATGTTGACTTGATCACTTGGCTGAGGTAGTATTTGTCAGGTTTTTCCACCGTATTCTTTTTTCTTCACCCTTTCCATACTGTATTTTTTGGAAAGAAGTTACTCTGCACAGCACATACTTAAGAGTGGGGAGTTAGGTTCTCTCTCCTTGAGGGAAGAGTGTCTACATAAATTATTTGGAATTCTGTTTGGGAGATATTTCTTTTGTCATTCTATTATTTATATCAGTATGGACTCAAATACTTAACTATACCTCGGGTTATTATTTAGTACTACTTTATTTTGTTGCTCAAATTGCTCTAGCTTTGGCCATTGGGAACTTCCCTGTTGGCTCCTATGTCCCATCAAGGTGGTGTATTTTTGGTGTGTGTGCGCGCGCGTGCGCATGTGTGTATACTTACCTGTGTATATACACATATCCATAAATATTTTTTTAAATTTTATTTATGTGAGAGAGCATAAGTAGAGGGAGAGGCAGAAGCAGGCTCCCCACTGAGCAGGGAGCCAGACTTAGGGCTCAATCCCAGGACCCTGGGATCATGACCTAAGCCGAAGGCAGACGCCTAACCGACTGAGCCACCCAGGCTCCCCTCCGTAAATATTTCTGTGTATAATCATCTGCATCTCTACTAAGCTAAACATGAGTTCATATTTTGACTCTACTTCTAATTCCTTTTTTTTTTTTTTAAGATTTTATTTATTTGACAGAGATAGAGACAGCCAGCGANCAGCGAGAGAGGGAACACAAGCAGGGGGAGTGGGAGAGGAAGAAGCAGGCTCATAGCGGAGGAGCCTGATGTGGGGCTCGATCCCATAACGCCGGGATCACGCCCTGAGCCGAAGGCAGACGCTTAACTGCTGTGCCACCCAGGCGCCCCTACTTCTAATTCTTTATATTACTCTTGGATCATTCTAGCTCCTCCCCTCGCTTATCTGTAATTCCCAGTCCAGCACTGGCAAATTTGGCCATCTATCACCCATTTATTTAATTGTTTAATTCCAATATAAATATATAGCAGTATTAGAATTGTTAACTCTTACCCCATGGGAAATAACTACATCAGTTAGAATATGTGCTTATGCTATATTCCTTTTGCTATTAGTCTTAGAAATGCCACTCATCTCCAAAATTACCTCGGTTAGGACCTTTTCAGTCTGTAACCTCAGTGAGATTTATAATACAGTTAGCTCTTGCATCAGTTGATATTCCTTCCTAGGATCCCCTGACCTTCTAAATGATTTTTTAAAATTTGCATACCTTTCGGTTCATTTTTTGTCCTTTAAAGTTTTAGGGGTTTTGGCAAATGCATAATGTATGCATCCAAGATTACAGTATCATATAGAATAATTACTTTTGGGGCGCCTGGGTGGCACAGCGGTTAAGCGTCTGCCTTCGGCTCAGGGCGTGATCCCGGCGTTATGGGATCGAGCCCCACATCAGGCTCTTCCTCTATGAGCCTGCTTCTTCCTCTCCCACTCCCCCTGCTTGTGTTCCCTCTCTCACTGGCTGTCTCTATCTCTGTCGAATAAATAAATTAAAAAAAAAAATCTTAAAAAAAAAAATTAAAAAAAAATTACTTTTGTGTCATGTTAAACCCCCCTGCCTTTCCCCAAACTGCTGATCTTTTTACTGCCCTTGTAGTTTTATCTTATAAATTGTCATATACTTGGAATCATAATACAGAGCCTTTTCAGACTGAAGAAATTTAGTTTTTAAATGCTGTTTTCTTGGGGCACCTGGGTGGCTCAGTCGTTAAGCGTCTGCCTTCAGCTCAGGTCATGATTCTAGGGTCCTGGGATCGAGCCCCGCATCAGGCTCCCTGCTTCTCTGGGAGCCTGCTTCTTCCTCTCCCACTCCCCCTGCTTGTGTTCCCTCTCTCGCTGGCTGTCTCTCTGTCAGATAAATAAATAAAATCTTTAAAAAATGAATGCATGCATGCATGCATGCATGCATGCTGTTTTCTAGTATCCTTTGTCTTGGAATGAAGAAACTTTGTCTTGGAATGACCTTGGTGTAAGTCTCATCCAGATTTCCACCTACTACAGCACCTTTGCAGTATCATTTGATGGTGGTCATTCAGTATCTATTTGAACTTAACTTGTGACAGAGAACTCACTACTTTATGAAATTTTTGCTTTTATTGAGCCTCACATTCTTCCCTAGAACTTCTGCTCAGTGATGTGAGTTTGACTTTGAAGTGACTTGGAATATGTCTCTTCTTTTTTCTATGTAGCAAACTTTTGTATCTTGAAGACAGTTTTAATATGTTCTCTTGGATCATCTACATTTCTTTAACTTTTCTGCTTTTCAGAACCCTAGCTGGTTAACCAACTTCTGAGTATACTTCAGTGTTAAATACTTTGTTCAGAATGTAATCTTACACGTCAGCTACATTGCTTTCTATGTGGTTTCTTTTGCCATTTTGTCAAGTTTACCTTAACACATTGCAGCCATATTAGCCTTCCAAATGCAAAGATTTTCTTACATTATCATTGTTCAAAACTTTCAGGTGCTCCCTATTGCATTAGAGTGGTATTTCTTAATGAAGGAGGTGTTTCAGAATTGTCTGTGGAGTTCTGTTTCTGTTTTTAAATATAGGTGCTCAAGCTGTATCTCCGGAAATTCTGGAAGTGGAAAGTGATTTTAGAGACTCTTATTTTGTAGAAGAGGAAACTGAAGTCCTGATAGGCTGATCTATTTGATCTTCTCAGAATGGGACTAGAACCCATATTTCTTGGTCCTGTTGGATCTATAGTTCTTTTATTTTCATTTTGTGTTCTCAACTTCCCCTTGTGTATTTTCTCTAGACTATCACTGTTATTTCAATGTGTGTCACACTTAACCTGCGTTTGTGCTTTTCCTTGCACTATTTATTCTACCTGGAATATCTTAACCTTCTTTTCTATTGAAATACACAAATTTTTAGTGTTCACTTGGTTTTTACTTCTTCTGTGAAATAGTGTTTTTGTCTCCTAGGAATGATCACTTTGTTTATTACATGGCTGATCAAATTTTATGTTATGTTTCTCTCTTGTAGTATATTAATCATCATAATTTTTGTTGATTTTAGGAATTGACTAGGAATTTTATACGCTTCCTTGTTTTTCGGTATTTAAATAAGCAAATACCAATATATACATGCACACTGTCTTACCTTAATTGTAATGATCGAGATGTAGGATTGCATGTTGATTATACTTGTATCCTTCAGAATGGCTGACATAGTGTTACATATACAGTGCGCATACTTGGTAAGGGTTTGAATGGGTTCATGCACGTTTAAGCTAATATTATGTGTTTTTGAGCAGCTACTTCACACTTTAACATCATAATTGAACTTAGGATCAGTTGGGAGGCTCACAATTTTCTGTGCCTGTTAAGGCAAGTTCATGCCATCCTGTACTTGTTTGGCTGTTTTGTAGTTCAATACCATATTTTTTGTTTATGTGGTTAAATTTCATCTTGTCTAGTATTCTAGCTTGCTTGTTATTTTTTAATCCTGATTTTTTTCATCTACAGTATTTGCTATCCTTCTCAGCTTCATGTCATCCGTAAACTTGGTAAGTATGGCTTTTATCTGTCCCTCTAAGTCTTACATGTGGAAAAGAACCAAGGTTATATGTATCTTTAGCATACCTAAAAAACTTATAACAACATACATACCATTATAATAGTGTTCTGTATACAATCATTTAACCGCTGAAAAGTCACCCAGGTAACTATTCAGTTATTCATATTTTCTTCTGTGGTTTTTGTTTTCATCTTTTGTTTTCATCTTTATGAGCACTTTCTGTGTCTCTTGAATCTTAATGTGCTATGGGACAGTACAAGTACAGTTCCTCTCAAGGATCACACAGTATAATAAATGAGATAAGACATACTTAAAAACTAGTGACATAGGTGCACCTTAAAATTCTTGCCTTCAGGAGATGACATTATTCAGTGACCTACAGCCAGAATAGCCAATTTCTTTATAAACGATAGCCATTGTATTTCAGATAATTTCATTTTGGAAGTAACCTCTGTGAGAGTAAAGCCATTAATGTATCATGAGTAGACATAGTGAAGTAGGGGAAACTTACCCCTTAGATCTTTTTAAATGACCTTCCTCTGTGAGAGCAGTTACTTGGCATACTTCTTGCTATGGGCAGCACTGATAAACCCAGGTCTCATATAGGATTCTGTATGAAGAAAACGGACTTAATGCCGTATTTATGTATATAGTATTAAGTGAGTCCATTTCTAACTCAGAAAGAATGTGAAATAATGAGTGACCAGAATTTTTTTGTATTTTTATTTTATTTTAATTCCAGTGTAGTTAACATTCAGTTTTATATTAGTTTCAGGTGTACAGTATAGTGGCAATTCTGTACATTACTCAGTGCTCATCACAAGTGTTCTCCTTAATCTCCATCACCTGTTTCATGCATGTACCCACCACCCACCTCCCCTTTGGTAAACCATCAGTTTGTTCTCTGTTAGAGTTATGAGTCTGTTTCTTGGGTTGTCTCTCTCTTTTTTATTCTTTTGCTCATTTGTTTTGAGTGGAAGCATTTGGTATTTGTCTTTCTCTGACTGACTTAGTTCACTTACAGTGAGTGACCAGAATTGACAAATGACTTAATAATCCTAGAATGTTTCACTTTGAAAAAAGCTTTTGCAAATACTTATCTGGTCCAGTCTTCTCATTTTGTAGCTGAGGAAGCCAAGGCCCAAGATTTAATTAATGATTTGAGTAAGATCCCACAGTTAGTTGCTCATAGAGCTGGGACTTGAACCAGAATTTCTCTGTGAATCTTAAAAAAAGTTCTAAAAGTAGAAGTGTTCTCTCTCTAACATTTTCTTCCTAGAAAGCTTTCCCTTTTAAAAAAAAGGTACAGCATCTCATGAATATAATACTAATGAAATATTGACATGCAGATACGGAGTGACTATGAAATTAAACAGCCTGTAATTGTTTAACCACAATCCAGGTTAAGGTATACAATATGGATAGTACTTCAGAAGTCCTCCTCTGTGAATAGTTCCTTGGTTACATTCCCTTACTATTTGTGAAAATCCTTCTTTGCTGTTTTAAAAGGTTTTACTGCTTATGTGTGTATCCCTAAACAATAAAGTTTCATTTTTGAACCACACTGCATATACTCTTGTGATATGTTTGTGATATTCATCTGTGTTGGTACACATAGATGTACTTTGTTCATTTTCATTGCTGTATAGTATTCCATTGTGTATCTATACCACAGTTTATCTGTTTTTCTTAGATGGACATTTGGGTTGTTTCTGGTTTTGGATTATCATGAGTAAGTCTACAATAAATACATGCCACTGTGTATATTCAAGAGTCTTTTGAGGTTACTGCATATGGGATGTCTGGGTCTTGGGGTATGTGCATTTTCAGCCATACTAGTTAATTACGAACCGACATATACTAGTCCATTCTGAGAGGGCTGTTTACTTCCTTTTCACCCTTACTCCTAGGGTGTCGTCCTTCAGGATTCAAGACCAAAGCTCAGGCTTGTTTTCCAGAGCCTCTACCTTTGGTAGGCCCTACACTGCAGTTTTGATCCTCTATCATTTTAAGCTATAAGAAACACTACTCAGCTTCCTGTTCTGGATCAATAAATTGCTCCAGGGCAAAAGTACCCCCAAACATTTTTTAACTTTCTGGTTTTCATCTTATCATGGATCTTAATTTGGTACCATCTCATGATTCTGTTAGCTCTTTGCAACTTTTAAGAGCTTTTAGATTTTTTTCCAGCTTGTCTTCAATGAAGGGTTTCTTCTGAATTTGCCTCATCTGCATTTTCTGAAAGAGGAAATTTGTCCCCGATGAACTTTTGGTTTTAATTATCACATTTAAAAAATTATAATTTCCTTCCCTTTCAAAGCACCTTAATCAGTTTTTGTAGTTTCCTATTCCCTGTAGCTGTTTGCAAGCTTTTCTTTTATTACTCTCTTTCTTGCTTTTTTGTGAGCTTGGTAAATTTTAAATAGGAGCTCTTTACTTTCTTTGGAAAATTCTTTATGGGTTATCTTTGAGGCCTAGGATGAATATGTATTCTTCCAGAGAAAATTGCATTTGCTTCTGTGGGTATCTTGGTGGGAGATGGGTGTGTGTGCTTCAGTGCAGAGCGCTGCTTTAAACTGTAGTCACAGCTCTGGTTGTTTAAGGCCACCCAGGTAATATGATTTGGACTGTCTTGTGGTAAGCAGCTCTTCTAGGGGATGGGAGTGAGAGGTATAGACGCCTGAAGGAAGAGCATCTCCTATTAGACTACCTACCTCAGTGGCTTTGTCTTTTGTTTCCTGAGCAAGCGGAGTACAGAAAATTGAGCCCAGACTTACATAGTCCAATTTATGCCGTCACTTGGATTTTGGCCTGTTAATAAGAAGTCTTAGTATCTTACCAATTTTTCCATGATTTAAAAATAAACAGGTACATGGTTTTGTTTCTTAACTTTAATTCAGCATTTTTAGTTATTTTCGATACAGAATTGATCATTATACCTGGAAAGGCATATTAGCAGAAGCTGAGGTATTAGTTTCTGTCTTAACACAGAATATTGTAAAAGGCTTTTTGATCATCTTCTGATGACTTTTGGATTTTCACTGTAAATGAGAAATCATTTATGTATTACTGAATTTGTCCTGTTCTACAGTTTCGGCATTTGAAACCCTTCGTGAAGGAAGAAGAAGTATCATACAGCTTTTGTTTTACTAAATTGATAATTTAAAAATATGTATGTTCTGCTCATATCAGAATAATTTCTGTTCAGTCATGTATATTTTGAGCTCAGTATTTTGCTGAAAGTAGACATACTGTACGTGATTGAAATGATGGTGTAGAGTAAATTGAAGCATTTTCCCCAAAACTGTTTTACATTGTTAAATTGTTAGGATGGAATTTGTTACTGTTTAAAATTGCCTGATTGTTATCACTTCATATAGTTTTATCCTGTTGAAAATGATACCCAACATATGTCTTGCTCTTTTTTCTCATAATTCCTCCTATTCACCAGTGTATACATATGTGCATTTTTACACGTGAAAACATATTGGTTAGCTTATAAGTTTTTCTATACTCCTTTCCCTTTTCTTTGTATAGTATAGTTAAATGAATACATTCATTAAATATTTATTTACTTGAGAGAGAGAGCAGGGTGGGGGGGGAGAGGCAGAGAGAAAGGGAGAAAGAGCAGTCTCAAGCAGACATGGGTGGGAGCCTGACAGAGCTCATGACTCTGAGATCATCACCTGAGCCAAAATCAAGAGTGGGACGCTTAACCCACTGAGCCACCAGGCGTCTGGAAATACATTTATTTTTATGTTGCCTTCCTCTAGTTTTTTTTCAGTGTTAATTAAGTTCAGTGTTCATAGGATAATCAAGCTGTTCTTTTTCAGTAGAAAAGTGTAATGAATTGCTTCTTCATTACTCAGTTTTTATTTAGGAAATTATAAAAGTTAAAAAATCTAGAAGATAGTATAATAAACATCTGTATCCCCTTCAGCTAAATTCATCAGTTGTTAACATTTTGTAATAGTCTCTCCCTCTCTCCCTTTCCCCTCATCTTCCTTCCCATCCCATATACTTTTTTTTTTTAAGCTGAGACATTTAAAAGTATATTGTAGACTCCTCACCCTTTACTTTAGTATATATCTCCTAAAAAGAAGAGTATTCTTTGGGGCACCTGGGTGGCTTAGCTGGTTAAATGTCTGCCTTTGGCTCAGGTCATGATCCTGGTGTGCTGGGATCGAGCTTCGCATCGGGCTCCCTGCTCAGTGGGGAGCCTGCTTCTCCCTCTCCCCCGGCCTCCCCACTTGTGCTTGCTCTCTCTGTACTCTCTCAAATAAATAAATAAAATCTGAAAAAAAGAATAATCTCTTGCATAACCTTAAATACTTTTCTCAAAGTAAAATTATAGAAACGGTTAGGCTAAAGGTTGTAGACCTCTGATCTAGAATAGTTTTCTTTCTTTCTTTCTTTCTTTCTTTCTTTCTTTCTTTCTTTCTTTTTTCTTTCTTTCTTTCTTTCTTTCTTTCTTTCTTTCTTTCTTTCTTTCTTTCCTTTCTTTTCTTTCTTTCTTTCTTTCTTTTTCTTTCTTTCTTTCTTTCTTTCTTTCTTTCTTTCTTTCTTTCTTTTCTTTTCTTTTCTTTTCTTTCTTTCTTTTCTTTCTTCTTTTTTTCTTTCTTTCTTTCTTCTTTTTTTCTTTTCTTTCTTATTTTTTAAGTAGGCCCAGCATGGAGTCCAGTGTGTGGGGCCTGAACCCACACGACCCCCAAGATCCAGACCTGAGCTGAAATGGAGTCTGATGCTCAACCAACCAAGCCACCCACTAGAATAGTGTTTTTTGGGTTTTTTTAGATTTATTTATTTATTTTAGAGAAAGAGAGCAGGAGGGAAGGGCAGAGGGAGAGAGAGTCTTAAGCAGACTACATGAAACATGGGGCTTGATCTCATGACCCTGATCATGACCTGTGCCAAAATCAAGAGTCAGCACTTAACAGGTGCCCCTGTATAAATGTTTTTTGTTCACAGATGTGAATAAAGAATTGAGGAGGACTTGGGTAATGAAGGGTAGTGAAAATAACTTAGATTTAGAATTGAAGAGTATTTGTATTTTAGTAAAATATAATTCCATAGTACAAAAGCTAAACTTGTCTTTTTTATGTTGAAGATGTGAGACAATAAAATTAGCAATTCTTTGCCACAGCTAAGCCTACTGTTTGTAGCAGTGTATTTAGTTTAGAAACAGATAATAATTACTTTTTGATAGATTTAATAGAGTTATCCTTGTGGGAATGCTGTAACTATACTTGCATTCACACAAAAGTAAATACATTTAAAAAATGATTCTACAGATTACTTGGTTGAGTGAGTAGCAAAAGTGTGAAAGTAGCATGTTTTGCTGGAATTAAAGAGTTGCAGTATTTGTAGTGCATGAATTTCCTTTAAATATCTGTATGAACATCTGTGGTGATTAGGTGCTATACTTCCATCTTTTATTGGTTTTGACTGAAACAGTGATTTTCTTCATATTGTGCCTTTATCACAATTTGATTCTGGTTTGACCCATTATAGCCTGTAAAAGTCTATTTCCTTTTCTACATAGCTGTGTGTTAAATAAAGATTGAAACAATATTCTATCAGAGGTTTAATTTCTTAGGTAAATATTCTTAGAGTCTTAACCATTCCTCATTTCACATCTCCACAATAAATGTCTGGTATGATCTTGATGAATTACTTAATCTGTGCCTTGGTTTCCTTATCTGTAAGATAGTGGTAATGGTACCTATCTGGTAAGTTTATAGTGAGGACTGCGCTCTTATACTTAAAATACAATGTCTGGCTTATAGTATACATTCAGTAAAAGTTAGACAATATTGTTATTTCTTATTACATACTTTCTCATCCACCTTGTCTCTTCATGAACCTGTTTGTCTCTCTTAAAGCAGAGCTGAATACAGTAGCAGGTATGATCTGACTAGCCTAGGAAGAGTACAGTGGTTAATTCCTCTGTTAATTTGGATTAAGGTTGAAGTTTTCTTTTTCTAATTCATTATGGAGAATTTCAGACATACAAAAAAGTAGACAGCCGTGGATGATGGATGTCATATACCCATCCTCTATCCCCAGCAATGTGGCCAGTCCTATCCATTTGCCTAAGTCCATGCCTGATTTGCTTTGATAATTACTAAAGCTTTTCGGATAGTGCCTTATTCTCTTAGTAAATAATTTTCAGATTAATGAGCAAATGAGTCTTGCCTTGATTGATGTCTGGATCAGTTTCTAGTAGTTTGTGTTTGGAGGTGAAGTAGATGGACAGGTGGGATTGAAAATAGATTTGTCTGTATCATATTGGTTTTTTTAGATGTCACCCTAGTTTTTTATGATTCCTTCCATTTCTGCATAGGAATGTATGTGGTAATCTTACTGGTAAAAACCTCTGAGGACTCCAAAGAGTACTCAAATAATTCAAATTAGTTGGTCTAGAAGACTTGAGTTTACCACTTTCTTAGAGTCTTTTCACTTTTTCTGGACTTTAAGTCTTTTACCAGTGTTTATTGCAGGACTTTCAATTTGTTAATCATTTTATCTTGATTAAAGAGAAGCAGATAGAGTTTGAAGAGTTCTATTTTGTCATCTCTGTTGAAGTAATTTAAGTACAGTAAAAATTGTTACAATTTATTGGTTTCAAAGAGAGGCCTTCTTCCCAGCATTAACAACTGACTATAGCACTTTTTTCAAGCCTGTACCTATTTTTTCCATAACTCTCTTCTTACTTGTTCCTTATTAATTGTTAACTGTGCTTTCAGTAGTTTGCTGAAAGTTTAATAGATTCATAGTCATTTTTATATTGCTGATACAGAAGTATGTAAGTGTTACTTAAAACAGAGATCAGTCATAAGGGCACCATGACAAGTCTAGTTATTCAGCTGGTGGGGAGGGAGTTCTGGAGGTGAAGTATGGCAGTTAAGATTACTGCAGAGAGGATAGGTTCTAGTACTTTGCTCACTACTGTCATCCTGAGATTGTGCCTCAGTGAGCCTGCCTCATGGATACACCTCACAGCAAATGGGGGCTTCGTGGAAGTGGGTTTAGACTTAACCTCTGTAACTTATCCAGGAGTGACTGGTATGGTTCCTGCTTTCCAATTCTGTTCTTTTAAATGAAGTTTCTCTAGCTTGAGAGGAGTCTTCCCTTCAGTGTTACTAGTTTTTACCTTAATTATTATAAACATTTCAAGAGCAAGAATAAGTATGCTTTAGGCAGAGGGCTGATAGAGAATGCCATGTTGCAATTATGCCATGGCTGTGAACCTCAAAATTGCATTGTTTTACCTTTGAAATTTCTGCTAGTTTGCTGACTTCCGAACTTATGAGATTCAGTATACTTTTTGATTGCACAAGACATGTCTGTTCATTTATTCGTTCTACAATACTTATCTCTGTGCTGGGAAGTGTGCTGCGCACTGGATAAAAAAAAAACAGTGAACTTCTCAGATGTGTTTGCCATTATGGAGTCTACAGTCTAGTGGGAAATGCAGTGAAATTTATTTGAAGCCATAAGGAAAAATTGTGTATTACCTATACATTAAAGACTTAACCACTTACTTTGAAGTGAACTTGGAATGACTTGTTTTTTCATTCTTTCTGCAAAGTGTATTTGAACATTCAGGACTTTTGGGCTAACATATTCCCATATGTGTATTGATATTTGAAAGTAGACATTAGTCAGAAAGGAAGGACAATTTTAACCAGAGAGAGAGAGAGAGAGAGATGAAGAGAATTGCTAGTATACATGTACCGTAGTGAGATTTCAGGATAATGACAGATAGTAGGTTTGTGTGGGTAAAATTGTATGTTGTGCTAAACAGACCTTTGTAGGTAGGGAGTAAGTATCTTTAAGGCCTTTCTTCTTTTAAAATGTTCATTACTTAAGAATTGCTCAGAAAGTAAACTTCCTGTAGAGTGGAAGCATAGTAGAAAGAGCAAATGAGAACCATGACACACAAATCATGTCTTAATTAGTTGACAGTTTCCCTAACTCCGGGCAAGAAAATGAACCTCCTATTCCTTATTCCAACAGAGTACAACAGAGGGGCTGAATTTGCGGATCCCTCCTAGTGCTGCTAAAACCTTTTGACTTTATTTTATTTTTTGTTTAGCAGTTTCTTGATTGACTTTGTTGGAAAGTCAAGATGCCTTCTTATTTTCTGTACTTGTTCAGGTTCAAGAGTTAAAAACTTAAGATGGGGAAATAAGGCTTTGCTTTCTCTAACTGATATTTTCTGACTAGGTACTTCGTAACTCAGGAAGACCTCATTTATTCCCAGTAATATGTTTTACTAAACTCTTTCAGGTAACTTTAAAAAGACTGTGTGGCTTAATAGTAGATCATGGCTTGAACTCAGTTTTTATTTATTGTTGTTACTAGAAAATTTTACTGAGGTGTTTTTCTTGTCTCTGTAGTTATCAGAGACTGTTACAGACGATTGCTGTACTTGAAGCTCAGCGTTCTCAAGCAGTCCAGGACCTTGAAAGTTTAGGCAAACACCAGAAAGAAGCACTAAAAAATCCCATTGGATTTGTGGAGAAACTCCAGAAGAAGGTATATCTTGATCACTTTTTAAGATTTATTGAGATACTTTGGTAATAACTTGATTTCTTCTTTTAATATGGGTATATACTTTTTTAAATGTTTAATTTTTTTCCCTTCTAAAACTAACCATACTACCGAAGGCAGGATAATGCCTTCCTAACCGCTCCCCTCCCCAATACACAAAATATACTCCAATGAAAATAGCTGAGAGGTTTAATTAGGAACTTGATGTTCCATTCCCTAACCATTTTTAGGATCTTTTCCTGTTACCTTTCCCGTCTTAGGTGAAAAGGAAAAGAGGGTTTTCCTTCTTCTTTCACGACTTCAGGATTAATAAAAGAAAAAATACTTCAGGATTTATTAACTGCTTTAGTTTTGAGGTACTTTTATAACTCTTCGTGTAGTATGATAGAAAATATTGGTGATAAAAACAGAAACTATTTTAATGTCTTTAAGGTTATGGTTGCCAAGTCCATGAGGAAGAAGTGTAAATTTACCTAATTTTGTAATGTCCTTTGCTTTAGTGTAAAAATTTCTTTCAATTTTCTCTTTTCCTTAAAACAGAACTTCCGTATTTAATCATTTGAAGGTGATTCACATTATAACTCTCTTGCATGTCAATATGGATAACCTAGATGTGTATTTATACTGTAGTATGTATCTTGAATGAGGGACTCACTAATTGTTTAATAAATTTGAGAGGTATAATATTCATCGGCATTGTGTGAAAACATTAAAACTGAGGAACTATGAAAAAGAATCTTATTTACCTTAAAAAACAAAACAATAACTTAGTATAGTTATTTGTTGCCAGTTTTTAATGAGTATAGTTATTTGTTGCCAGTTTTTAATGAGTCACAGAAGTGGTCTACCAGGTGTTGACGGAACAGCCCTGGGATTTTGTTTCATTTAGTTGTATTAACTTATTATTTGGATTTTTCTGGCTATACTGTTTAGTTGGCAATCATCATTTTCTCTCCATGCTTCAGAACATTGAGTATCATAATGAATATAGAATTTATATATTGATTTGTTAAAACTTCTAAACTTTTTAGGACCCTATTTACCATCTCTGTACTGTGAGTCCACTTAGGTGTTTATTGATTCTGCATTGCCATTATTAAGCATTTCTAGTGCAAAAAGATAAAGTACTTACAGTGGTTACTTACAATTAATACAACTAAAGCAGATGATGATAGAAAAGTTAATATTAATAAAAAATTTATTAACTCTGATCTCTGGTGGGCAAAAAAGATGCAGTTAGGCTTTTTTACTAGATTTGTATGCAGTTGGTTATTTGCTGGTTCTCCATTTCCAGGTTTAGTTTAAAACTGAATTTCTTTTCACTTTATCTCAGAAACAGAGATGTGATATTAACCATCTTAAGAATTTTTAATCAAAATGTGTGGAATTACATTAAATCCAGATACTTAGTAATCGTGAAAGACTTATGGTCCTTGGAAAGAAATTTTTCTACTGGATTTAATTTAAAAGTTTGATTTTTCCATTTTTTTGCATGTGTGTTTACTTATGTATACAGATGTTTTGACTTATGATGGGTCATGTCCTGATAAACCTGTCTTAAGTTGAAAATATCGTGAGTCGAAATGCATTTAATACACCTAACCTTCTGAACGTGATAGCCTAGCTCACCAAAGAGGTTCTCAGAACACTTAGCATCAACCTACAGTTGGGCAAAATCATCTAACACAAAGCCTATTTATAATAAAGTGTTGAATATCTAGTGCAATTCATTGAATACTACACTGAAAGTTAAAAAGAGGGTGGTTGTATGGGTAAGGAATAGTTGTCCGTGTATAGATTTTTTACCCTCATGATCCCATGGCTAACTGGTAGCTGTGGCTCGCTGCTACCGCCCGGCAGCATGAGAGAGTATTGTACTACATATCACTACCCCGGGGCAAGATCAGAATTCAAAATTTGAAGCATGGTTTCTGTTGCATGCATCGCTTTCGCACCATTGTAAAGTTGAAAAATCATAAGTTGAATCGTAAGTTGGGTACCATCTGTACTTAATTATTTCTTTAGGTTTACCGTGTTAGTTAAGTTGTTGACGTGTGATCTGTTTGTTTTAGTGGACGCTTAAAAACTCCTAATTGAAATTAAGGAAACTTGTGGTATATACTGGTATATAGAATGCAAGGAACATTTAAGGCTTATTATTAGCTTCCTTTGCTATTACTGTCATGATTTTAAAAGACACTCTAATGATGCAAAAGTTGAGCCTTACTTAGACTAATGTGTACTATTATGATGATGGTGATAATGTTGTAATATATCATAAGCAAAATAAAAATTAAGAATTCTGTGTCAAACAGTCAAATTGGATTTTGCTTGCCAGTTTCATAGTTTGACCTGATGTTTTTCTCAACGTCTTGCTATGGAAAATGTCAAGTACACAGAAGAATTGGAAGTATTGCATAGTTAACACACACATATTCACCGTTAGACTCTACAATTAACATTTTATTGTATTTGCTTTATCATGTATGAATCAGTCCTTCATCATTCCGTCTTACTTGAAGAATAAATTTCAAAGTTGCAGACATGAACACTTTACACCAAAACACTTCAGGATGCATATTATTAACTAAAATTGTTTTTTAAAACTTTTTTAAGGTGAGATTTCCACAGAGTGAAATTCAGAGATTCTAATTGTACCATTCTGAGTTCTGACAAAAAACATACACCTATGTAACCCAAATCCCTATCAAAAGATATTGATTATAATGATCTGCTTTTAGTAATTATCACAACTTAATGACTTCGCTAAAGGTGGTTGGTTAAGTAACTGAATTCCAAGTAGATTATATGTGTAGTTTTGATTCTCAAGGTGTTATAATTTTTTGTATATGTGATAAGAATTATATATAGTGAAAATAATTCATTGTTTTATGAATAAGTCATGAACATGGGGGTATATTTTAAGTGAATTGTGTGTCAGGTCTCATCTTTTGCAATCAAACACATTTCATATGCTGTTCTTAAAGATAAAAACCTTTGTTTTGTTATTTATGTTTAAAGTGTATTAGTGATATAGTATGTCTATGTAGTTCAGCTTTAGAGCTATCTCTAAATATAGTGCTATTGTCTTATTAAATTCATTCTTCCTCTACTTGTTGTCATTTTACTCTTTAATGTTTGGATGATATTAACTTTATTGGCTTTTGGATTCAAACAGTGAACAGAAATGCCTAGTTGATGGTGATTTGGAGTCTGAAAATTTGGCTGTAGTAGATAATTTTTTGAATTAAATTTAGACTGTCACTTTATTTTTTTTCTCCCAGGCTGATATAGGGCTTCCGTATCCACAGAGAGTTGTTCAATTGCCCGAGATTGTATGGGACCAATATACCAATAGCCTTGGGAACTTTGAAAGAGAATTTAAAAATCGTAAAAGACATACTAGGAGAGTTAAGCTAGTTTTCGATAAAGGTAAGAAATTACATGATAAGAATTTAAATAGAGAAATATCTGGCAGTCTTGCTTTAATAATCCTATACATGGTCTTCTTTTTAGTAGGTTTACCTGCTAGACCAAAAAGTCCTTTAGATCCTAAGAAGGATGGAGAGTCCATTTCATATTCTATGTTGCCTTTGAGTGATGGTCCTGAAGGCTCAAACAGTCGTCCTCAGGTAAACAGTATAAAGCTTTGGAGCAGGAAAATTTGAACTACAGGCAAAATATTTTAACATTTCCTGGTTTATATTCTTAAAATAAGCAGTCTTTCACTGGATATAGTGGGGACATGAACTTTGAATTTAAGAGAAACCTGGGTTGGAATCTTAGCGCTACTAGCTGAGAATGTCAGATGTCATTTATATTAAAGCCTCCAAGCTGCAGTTTCCTTTTATATGAAATGTGATTAAAATTATTTGTGTTGTAGAGTTGTATGAAGGTTAAACAAGTAGTACATGTGACATGCCCCGTACAGTGTGTGGCATGTAATCTTTACTCTAAAAATAAGAGGTCTGTGCAGTGTAATTTAACCAGGATTTGAGTCCTGGCCTTGCCACTAGTAGTTAGATGAACCGTAATAGACATGTGGGTTCAGAATGGAAAAGTAACATTTCCTTTTCTTTAAAATGAAGTTGCTGTCATCTATATTATAGGATTGCTAGGAGTATAAAAACCAAATGAAGTAAAGGAATGTGAAAACATTTTGTAAACAATAAAAAAAATACACATTAAATAATAAATTTACTGAAATATTTTGAAATTAATAAAAAAATTCCACAATATAGGGTGCCTGGGTGGCTTTGTTGGTTAAGCGTCTGCCTTTGGCTCAGGTCATGATCTCAGGGTCCTGGGATTGAGCCCCACACGGGGCGCCCTGCTCAGCGGGGAACCTGCTTCTTCCTCTCCCTCTGCTGTGCTCCTTGCTTGTGCTTGTGCTCTCTCTCAAATAAATAAATAAAATCTTAAAAAAAAATTTTTCCACAGTATGTGTTTTATTTAGCTAAGTCAAATGGTAGTCTTTGTTATTTTTGACAAAAGCCCTGTTTTATATGCAGATGATAAGAGGACGCCTTTGTGATGATACGAAACCTGAAACATTTAACCAACTGTGGACTGTTGAAGAACAGGTAATATTTCTAAGTTGTGTAGGTTAAAGAAAAAAGGTTCAGGTTAGAGTCAGTATTATGACTAAAGTGTATATTGTAGATGATCCCTCTGAACTAAGAACTGAAAATATTAAACTTCTGTATACTTTTTTTTTTTGTGCACACTTCAAGAATTTTGGATTTTGGGAATATATGAATTCCAGTTTGGGGATGATTTTTAAAGAAGGAATCTGGGTTATAGGAAGGGGATTGAAAAACATAGTGAAATGGGTGGAATAAAGTGTTTGTAATACAGTTTTGGAAGAGAGAACAACCTGGGACCAAGTAAAGCAGTGCCTGAGAGTAAATTCTTGTTTTTGTTATGGAGGGGAGCTGACAAAGCCATGCCAGAGAATTCTGTTGGGAGTTTGGCGTATGGCTAGGATTATTCATGGGTAAGGTTTGTGACACATCTCTGTTTTTTACAAGGATTAACCCCAGAGCTATAATGAGTTAAGCGGTTTATGAAAAGCTTTAGGAAATTCATTTTAAGCATCCAGATTATTCTGCATTTTTAGAACTGTGGGACAATTTAGGGGCTAGGTACGAATTTAAAAATCAAATATTTGAATGGAAGACCAACAAAGGAAGGAAAGTCTCTTAAGTATTTTGTCAAAATCTGAACGAATTTAGATGTTTTTGTCAAATCTATAGGGGCAAGCCCATACATAGTCTAACAAGAAAAGATGGTCATTGGAAATCATTAAGATGTATAAAGTATTATTAATTAATTAAATTTGGAGGGGTGCTATGTTTTTACTTAAAGGAATAGAAAATCTTAAAAGGTTTTCCATAGGTTTATTCTCTAACCTCATTTTTCCTGTGAAGTCTTAAGTTCCTTACTAGAAATTTTTCCTACAATGAGGATTTCTAGTGACCTAACCCTGTATAGTTGGGGAGGGAGATAGTTTAAAAGGCAGTGTGAATGTATTTATTCATTTATATAAATGTATCTATTAATGAAACTCAGTATTAAACTTTATTAAATTTGGTCTTCGGTTTGTCTTAGAAAAAGCTTGAACAACTACTCCTGAAATACCCTCCTGAAGAAGTAGAATCTCGACGTTGGCAGAAGATAGCAGATGAGCTGGGCAATCGGACAGCCAAACAGGTAATTGAGCAGTTGGCCTCGTATTGTTGGCATGTTTTTGATAGTTTTTTAACGAAGGATAATGCAACTGACATCAGCAAATCTGCTACATCATTTTTAGCTACACAAAGCTATAATATGTGGTTGTCTTGTTTTGTTTTTAAAATTGTATATTTTGTGTTGATTTCTGAAACAACTTGAGATAATTCTGCTTCAATCATTACTGAAAAATAAGAATGTAATGTACTTTTTAGTTAGATTAGGCTAATAGGTTTGTGACATACTTCGGAAGTATTCTCTGGTTGTCTTTCTAAAAAAAAAAAATCTAGCAGTTTTCTTCTTCATATTACCATTGAGATTAATAGATGCGTTTTTAATGGTATAAGCATGAGCGTTCACTAGTTGAAAATATGTATTTAGCTTTGGAGTCAAGCACATTTCCTGTATTTTAATGATTTTTTGTCTAGATTTTAAAATATAAGTGTGTTTGTTGGCAGTTTAAAATTATTTTTAGGTTTATGATAAATTTTAAATTGTTAGCATTAAGATACACAGGTATATTTTAATTTTAAAAAACTATTCAGGTATTGCATGTCTTATAATTATGTTAAATGGTTTGTCGTATTTCTTTAGGTTGCCAGCCGAGTGCAGAAATATTTCATAAAACTAACTAAAGCTGGCATTCCAGTTCCAGGCAGAACACCAAACTTATATATATACTCCAAAAAGGTAAAAAGAAAATAGAGAAAGTAAACTTTAGACCTTAGATTAAACTTATCAAAGTCAGAATTGCTACGTAAAAGTGTATACATTTATCAGAACAAAGTTGTTTTATTTTTAAAATCTGACTTGCTCTAATCATTTTGTTTACTGGGCGGCATGGACACAGAACAGGATTCTGTTGTTGCTACTCCATGAAATTGATCTTTATGTTCATTATTTTCTTAAGAATAGGTGAGTTTATGTGAATGGGTGCTACTGGAAAGATGTAGAGTGTGAATGTATATCAGAAAGGCCTTTGTGATGTTAAAAATTTTAGGGTGTTTGACTCTTCAATAAACACAATCAACCTGTTCTTAGATATGCTACATAAATCCAAAAATAGAAATGTTTATTAAAATACATTACTTAATCCTCACTACAATTCTAGAAGTATAGGTAGTGTTATCACTTTTACTTTACTACTAATAATATTAATAGCTAGCTCTTATTCTTATTATTGAATGTTCTATGTCAGGTACTGTTATAAAGCCTTTCTTTTTTTTTTTTTAAGAGAAGGAAAGAGAGGAAGAATGGTGGGGGGGTTGGGGCAGAGAGGGAGGGGGAGAGAGGGTCCCAAGCAGGTTCCATGCCCAGCATGGAGCTGACACGGGGGTTGATCCCACGATCCTGAGTTCATGACTTGAGCTGAAAGCAAGAGTCAGACACTTTTAACTAACTAAGCCACCCAGGCACCCCTACAGCGTTTTTACAGATGAGAAAACTAGGCGTTGGGGGACCTGGCTGGTTCAGTAGGTAGAGCATGTGACTTGATCACAGGGTTGTGAGTTTGAGCCCCCTGTTAGGTGTAGAGATTACTTAAAAATACAGCCTTAAAAAACAAAAACTAGGCCTTAAGGTAAATGGAGTCAGTTGTCTAGTCATAGCTAATTAGTCTGAGAACCATTGACCTCTGATTCTGATCCCAGGCCTTTTCCACTATTCTCTGACACTCTTTACAGTGAAAAAGCTGTTACCCTTTTCCTACATAGGTCACTGCATCAAATGGTAGCCAATTTTTTGCTTTAATTACATAGACTAAAGCACGCAATTGGCCTCTTTCATTTCCTTAGTAAACGATCCTGATATTTCCTCTCCACCACCACTGCCACCCTTCATATAAGAAGCTAAGAGCATATCTAATGTTGTTACCCTTCCTTATTGAAGCTTCCTTATTGTTTTTCGTGATTTTACATTAAGAATATTAGCTGTACAGCTCCATGTTTTACAAGTTTTGTGTTTCGTCTTTTTTACCAAGCTTTGGAAGCTTGTTTTAATTTGTCATTTGATTTAAATGTTTTGGATCTCCCCTCCAAATATAGCACTACTTATATCAAATATAAAGAGTTTATCCTGTAACTTTGGAATGTTGGAAGTTGATATTTAATTTAACAGCTCTAATTTTCATGGTTAATTTCCAGGTTAACGTTAGATGTGTTGGGCACCTTATATTTTCACAGCTAAGACTACTAATGATAACAAAGGAATACTAAAGAAACCTAAATGTGTTCCTTCCTTTGGGTACACCGAATTTTAAGTTAGCGTTTTGACTATAGCGATCTAGCCCAGCCACTGACACAGTGATTCCTTGCCATGGTTAGAGTTTAAATCTTGAAACAGATGAAGTGATGGTTCTGCCTGTAGCTGAGGTGGTTCTTTGTGGCTCTACTGTCTATGAAGAGAGGCAGTCTTTGCAGTGGTTTGAGAGTGAGGGCTTTGATCCCACACAGGCTTAGTTTGTAATCTTGGTTCTACCACTGTCTGGCTGCAGCACCCTGAACAAGAAACTTAACCTCCATCTTTAAATTAGAGGTGATAGTAACTATTTCATAGGAATTGTAAGGATTAAATGACATTGACATACAGTAAACAGTCAGTGTTAGATAGTATTTTTAGACATTGATCATGTTGTGGAAGGTTTTTTTTACTTGATTGTTTATATCTGTCTTAGGCTATATCATCCTGCCTGATCTATAAGATGACTCTAAGAGGAGTGTTCAGCATTTGAATATCAAGAGTGTGATCAATGCTGGGGATCCAAATACAAGCTAGATAGCATGTGATCCATTGCACTGTTGTTGGGATAGTCCCCCTACATTTTTCTTTTATCTAGTTGTGCTTTAAAATTCCAGGTAACATAGAAAAAAAAAACCACATAAGACTATGCTGAAGGATAGAGCTGAAATCCTTTTAGTAGATAGTCTTGGAGGGAAGTAGTAGTTATATTTGAGTATCTTTGATTCTTTTAATGATTTTCCACTTAATTAAAAATTTGTTTTCTCACTTAGTCTTCGACAAGCAGACGACAGCACCCCCTTAATAAGCATCTGTTTAAACCTTCCACTTTCATGACTTCCCACGAACCACCAGTATATATGGATGAAGATGATGACCGATCCTGTTTTCATAGCCACATGAACACTGCTATTGAAGAGGCATCAGTAAGTTACCTGTTTATATAAAAATATATATTTGTCTATGTGTTATACTGATTGGTACAGAATGAGAGCACTAGAATTTTTAAATTATTCCTACCCTTCAGAGAATGTTGGTTTTTTTTTAATTACCAGTCAGATTTATGGGCTTTTTAAAGAACAGTATATTGTTAAAAACAATACATTGTTAAATTGTTATGTATTAATAAAATATATCATTGTATTATTATATATTTATATATAACTTGTAAATGAGAGGAAACTTAAAAAGATATGCAAAAATAGAATAGTGTAATAAATCATATATATAATAATAATTTTTTAAATATATACAAAAATAGAGTAATAAAATGAACCCCCATGCACCTATCACCCAACTTCAATAGTTATCAGCTTGTTGCAATCTTATTTTCATCTCCACTTCTTACCCACCTCATATCCATCCTGGGTTATTTTGGAGCAAGTCCCAGACATAACAGAGTATTATTATCATGTTTCTAAAAAGGTAATTCTTTATATGATCAAACATGCGCTCAGTTCACATATCCCCAGTCATAAATTGCAATAGATTTTCTCCTTTCCTCCTTCCCTTCCCCCACCCCACTTTTATCCTCTTAGAACTTTTTTGTTGGAAAACTGGGTCATTAGAATTTAACCACTGTTTTGATATTGTTTGCTTCTGCTTGGTGTCAGTTATTCTGTCTTTGTGTTCCCTGAATTTTCTGTAAGTTGATAGTAGGTCTAGATAAGTAGTGTCACTTAGAAATTGTTTTTCTGCTCCCTGAATTTTCTGTAAACTGAAAGTAGGTCTAGACAATTGACCAGATTTAGATTTGGTTTTTGGGTTTTTCTTTTTTTTTTTTTTTTTATTGATTTATTTGAGACAGCGAGCAAGCACAGGGTGTAGGAGCAGAGTGGGAGAGAGAGAGAGTTTTAAGCAGACTCCATGCTGAGCTCGGAACCTGACACAAGGCTTGATCTCATGACCCTGAGATCACAACCTGAGCTGAAACCAAGAGTCAGACTTTATTTATTTATGTATGTATGTATGTTTGCATGTATTTATTTATTTGAGAGAATGAGCACAAGCCAGGGGAAGGGCAGAGGAAGAGGGAGAAGCAGACTCTCTGCTGAGCAGGGAGCTCAGTGCGGGGCTCTATCCCAGGACCCTGGCATCATGACCTGAGCTGAAGGCAGATGTTGAGGCACCCATGCGCCCCAAGAGTCAGACTCTTAACAGACTGTGCCACCCAGATTTGTTCGTTAGGGTGAGCAGGACTACTTCATGTGTACTTTCATCAGTCTTTTTTTTTTTTTTTTTTTTTTTTTTTTTTTTTTTTTTTTTTTTTTTTTACATAGTAGCCGTTGATCGTTGCCTGGACTCTTTAATTCATTCGATGTTACAAAATAGTGATATTCTTTCATTTCTTCATTATTTGTTTGATAGAATATTCTGTGAAGTAACCGCCTCTTCATCAACTATTTGATTACCTGAGGTACATATGGAAAAGGCAATATAGCTGCTTGATTGTTGCCTTTATTTTCTTATTTTTAAAATGTTTGAGGGGCACCTGGGTGGTGCAGTTGGTTAAGCATCCGACTCTTGATCTTGAACTCAGGTCTTAATCCCAGGGTTGTGAATTCAAGTCCCATGTTGGGCTCCACGCTGGGCATGGAGCCTAGTTGAAAAAAAAAAAGCAGCAGCAGTACTTTATTTAGATTTGGAGTTTAAGTGGAAGAACTCTAAAGAAGTGGTAGTCAAGTTGGCAAAAAAGGATGAACAAAATTTAGCCAGGTGAGGAGTAGATTAATATATGTAGTAGATTGAATTTGATGTAACTTTTGTTTCGTTTATTTAATTTTTTTATTTTTAAATGAGTACGAGTTTAAATCATTCTGATTATTTGGGAATAGCTATTCAGATGTGTATTTTATGAAGCCACTAGTGGTAGAATTCACATATTTCAGCTTCTCTTCAGAAAAGCAATATTTAGAGAGAGAATATGATTACAGGTATATACTTCCATACAGTTTTAAAATCTGTACACCATTTTAGCCTCATTTGAAATTAGTCATAGTATTTTCCCTTTAAGTAAACTTGAAAAAGGATTATAACAAGGAACTCTGTATGGGTATTTAAAAAAATTTTTAATTGTGATAAATACATATAACCTTAAATTTACCATCTTAACTAGTTTTAAGTATATAGTTCAGTAGCGTTAAATACATTCTCATTTTTGTGCAACCAATCCCCAGAACGCTTTAATTCCTGGAAAAATAAAACTCAGAACCATTTAATAGCATCTCCCCATCGCCTCCTCCTTCCAGCCCCTGGCAGCTAACATTCTACTTTGTTCCTGTGTATTTGGCTGCTCTGGGTACCTCATACAAGTGGAATCATGCAGGTTTTATCCTTTCTTGACTGGCTTATATCACTTAACATAGTGTATTGAAGATTCATCCATCTTGTAACATATATCACTATTTCCTTCCTTTTTAAAGCTGAATAATATTTTGTGGTATGTATATACCATGTTTTGGTTATCGGTTAATCTGTCAGTGGACACAATTTGCTTTCACCTTTTGGCTATAGAGAATAATGCTGCCATGAACATAGGTGTACAAGTATCTGTTTGAATCCCTGCATTCAGTTCTTTTGGGTATATATCCAGAAGTGGAATTGCTGGATCCATGTTAATTCTACATTTAATTTTTGAGGAACCGACATACTGTTTTCTGTAGTGGCCGGAACATTTTACTTACTCACCACCAGTGCACAAGGGTTTCAGTTTCTCTACATCCTTGCCAACACTTGTTATTTTCTGGGTTTTTTGTTTTTGTTTTTGATAGTGGCCATCCTGCTGGTGGTGAGGTGATTTAACTTTTCTTAGTCTTATTGACCAAATTTAAAAGTATCCTTAGACCTAAAATGCAAATTAAAAATTTTGGCAGAGTTTTTATTCTGTATCTGCTTAAAATATATCTGAATTTAATAAATTTCATTATAAAATTTCTTACCCCATTATTTAGTTAGGCCACATGATATTCAGTAGTGTTACATATTTATTACATTATTTATGTTGTCATTCTCAGTGCTGACATAGGAAGGCAGTAGCTATAATTTAACATCTTTAATAGACAAGAATTTGAAATGGGTGAGATAGTGTCAGATAAGGTAGGTGAAGTGTGAGATTGTAAAGAATATTTCGTTATCTGAGTACTTTGGACTTGTTTCTGTAGACAGTCAGAAAGCCATTTGGGAGATTTTAAGCCATGGTGGGGCTTGAGGAAGGAGTGGGTACTCTAGAGGAGCAATTTGAAAGATTTTATTTTATTTTTTTTAAAGATTTTATTTAGGGGCACCTGGGTGGTTCAGTCGTTAAGCATCTGCCTTCAGCTCAGGGCATGATCCCAGGGTCCTGGGATTGAGCCCTGCATTGGGCTCCCTGCTCTGCTGGGAGCCTGCTTCTTCCTCTCCCACTCCCCCTGCTTGTGTTCCCTCTTTTGCTGTCTGTCTCTCTCTCTGTCGAATAAATAAATAAAATCTTTAAAAAATAATAAAGATTTTATTTATTTATGTATTTTTATTTTTTAAATTTATCTTTAAAAAAATAAAGATTTTATTTATTTATTTGACAGAATAAGCAGGGAGAGTGTCAGGCAGAGGGAGAGGGAGAAGCAGGCCCCCCATGGAGCAGGGAGCCCACTGTGGGGCTCAATCCCAGGACCCCAGGATCATGACCTGAGCCGAAGGCATATGCTAACTGACTGAGCCACCCAGGCGCCCCTGAAAGATTTTAGAAAGTATTAAGTGGTGATAGATTTTGTTGGATTAGATAAAAGAATGAAAAATTAAGACTAACTCTTAGATTTAGGCCTTAGGCTGCTGTGTGTATAAGGTGTTAGTTAAATATTCAGAAAAATCTGGGCTCAAATCACCTGACTTTGCAACTAATTAAGTATGTGACCTTGGGTAAATGTTATAATTTCTATAAACACCAGTTTCTTTGACATAAAAGAATTTGTAGTTAATAATACCTAACATGAGCCGGAGGAATGGAAGAGACAGGAGTTGTCTGGACCAGAATTGATAGAATATGGATAGGGTCAGTGAATTGGAGGTGCTTATAGAAGCATTGTGGAAATTAGTGACCATGGGATCAGTCATGAGGTAGCAAAGGAAAGAAATCGATCATTGATAACAGAGCACAAATAAATTGGGAGAATAAGTTGGAAGCATTTAGTGATTCACCTATCAACTTCAACCTCCTATATTTATGTAGTTTTTAATATTCATTTTTTTAATACTCTATTCTAAATAATCATCTTTGTAATTTAGTTTATCCCCTTGGGTAAGTCAGGAATGTACTGCCTTAGTCATTGGCCCTACGGAGCAGAGATTGGTTTCCTCATTTTAAAGAAAATGTTGTATTTACTTGAGGAAGCATGAAAGTCTTTTAGAGAAGAGGATCTTCCTGCAGATTAGGTAGAAGTTCCATTAGCCATTAATGTGTTGGGATGGAGTTAAGTCTGCATTAATGTATAACAGAGGTGGGAATCATCCCCTGGTACTTTGTTAGGCGGCCTACTACAACTCAGTATTACTATTGCATTAAGAAGCCCTCCAGGGGTGCCTGGGTGGTGTGGTCCGTTAAGAGGCTGACTCTTGGTTTTGGCTCAGGTTGTGATCTCAGGCTTGTGAGAGCAAGCCCCATGTTGGGCTCCGTGCTGAGTGTGGAGTCTGCTTGGGACTCTTCCTTCTCCCTGTGCCCCTCCACCCCCTCAGATAAATAAATAAATCTTAAAAAAAAAAAAAAAAGCAGCAGCAGCCCTCCAAAAGTATTAAGTCTAAAATATTGCTAAAAGCACCACTCATTTTCTATGAGCTCTATAAGGTGATATATCTTAAAAGTGAAAAATATTTTGTTAATAGAAAAATAATCTGTGTCAGTATTTTTTTAAGATTTTATTTGAGAGAGAGGGAGAGAGAGCATAAGCAGGGGAGGTGGCAGAGAGAGAGGGAGAAGCAGGCTTCTTGCTGAGCAGGGAGCCCAATGCTGGGCTTGATCCCAGGACCCTGGGATCATGACCTGAGCTGAAGACAGACACTCAACTGACTGAGCCACCCAGGTGTTCCTGTGTCAGTATTTCTTACACTTAGTTCATTTTAATTATCAAACATTTTTGTTTTCACTTTTATTCTTTACTAGGATGAAGAAAGTATTCCTATCATGTATAGGAATTTACCTGAATATAAGGAGCTATTACAGTTTAAAAAGTTAAAGAAGCAGAAACTCCAGCAAATGCAAGCTGAAAGTGGATTTGTACAACATGTGGGCTTCAAGGTAAATTCTACTGTTTATTCAGTTTTTGAAAGGATGATAAGAGATATTTAAGGTAGGTTCTGGAGTTTTAAATTTCAGACTTCCCAGCACACAGATAAAAGTAAGTTTAGCTCTAGTCTTGTTCATTTAACTGAAGTATGCTACAGGTACTGATGTTAATAGGTTTATGATTCAATGAAAAGAAGACAAACATACAGATATCCATATTTTGAAGTAAAATATGAAATGTTTTTGTCTAGCTCTTTCTTTCTTACTCCCACCTTTCCTGAGATAAAACTGACAAAAATTGTATATATTTAAGGTGTATACAATTTGAAGGTACAAAAACAACACCTTACATGATTACCTTTTTTTGTATGTGTGTGAAGACAACACTTACGATGTACTCTCTCAGCAAATTCTAAGTATACCATACTGTATTAATAATCCCATGCTGTACATTAGATCTCCAGAACTTATAATTGAAAATTTGTATCATTGACTAACATGCCCCCATTTCTCCCAGCCCCTGTCACCCACTGTTCTACTTTTCTGCTTCTATGAGTTTGAGTTTTCTGTTTCTATGCGTTTGAGTTTTCTGTTTTCATATATAAGTGAGATCATATAGCACTTGTTCCTTTCTGTGGCTTATTTTACCTAGCATAAAGTCCTCTACTTTCTCATCCACGTTGTCATCAATGGCAGGATTTCTTTCTGTTTTATGGCTGAATAATATTCCTCTGTGTGTGTGTGTGTGTGTGTGTGTGTGTGTGTGTGTGTGTGTGTGTGTGTGACATTTTCTTTATGCTTTCATCCACTGGAGCTATTTCTCTTTTTGTTGCTACTGTTCTTAGATGAGAAATTTCTCTTCCCCTTCCAGGCTAGTAGAAGTATATCCATTCATTCCACCAAATTTTGAAATGCCCATTATGTCCCAGGCACGTTGCGTAAGTGCTAGGGATTCAGTAGTAAACAGGATTGACTCGGTTTCTGTCCTTATTCTGTTTTCATCTCATAAGATATTTAGTTAAATTAGTGAAATAGCTGACTATGACTAGAGAACATACTAGACAGTAGTGAGGTTATTGAGGTGCTTTGGAAATTTGCTGAGGAGTTTAAACTTTCCTTAAAGGGTTGGGGAACCATTGAAGGAGTTTAAGCAGAGAGTAATATGAAATTTACACTTCAGAAAAATCATTCCTATTACTTATACTATTAGTATTGATAATCTTTGGGAAGGCAGGGGGTTAGAGTGGATAATATCTGACTACTATATTGTTAAATTCTGTAAACGGTAATGTATGCATGTATGTTATTTATGTAATTGAAAAAAATTAATTGACGGAGAAGAAGATCATTCTGGACTTAGTATGGAGAATGGATAAAAAGAAGGCAAGGCTGGAGGCAGAGAGACTGGTTAGAGACTCTTGGTAATTTAGACAAAGGATGAGAATGTCCCCGGCTTGATTGGTGGCTGTGGAAATTGAGAGAGATTTGACAAGTTTGAGAACACTTTAGGCTTTAGAATTGACTGTATTTGGTGAGATTGGAGGAAGTAAAATGAGACCAGGAACTATAGAGTTGCTGGCAGTGGTATACATAAACATACTGATATGTGCTGGGACCAATACACAGAAACTTAAAATTTCTATAACTCTGAACCTCTGGCCATTAGCCAGACTCTATTAAATACTTTTTCCTCTTGGTCTTTCCATAACCCTGCTTCTCCATTAGAAGTTTTCCTAATTGTTATCTCTGGCCTTTCAAGAGGAAACTCACCACTTTTAAAAATTTTGCTGTAAGACCCAGCTGTGGCTTGTTTACTAATCTGTCAGCCACTCTAGTTGGCCTGATGTGCAAAGAAACTAGAACTGAGATTTATTTCCAAAATTGCCCAGGAGAGACTGAGGGCTACCAGGATGCCACCATACTGGGAAGGAGCTAGATCTGCCTGTTCTTTATGATGGGCATTGGTTATTAGGACCTTCAAATTTTGGAGATTAATTCGATAAGATAAAAGTGTAGAGAGGATTTTGTGTTCACCTGGGTTCACTAATGATAGCTTTATCAGTAATTCTGTAATATATTTGTATAGTTTTAACAATGGTATTAAGTCAGTGGTTTTCAATCACAGTCATTGTACACTGGTCTGAGGTCCCTTTAAAGTAAATAGTTATTAATAATCAAATGTCCAGACTTGCAGGTGATTTACTTAAAATTTTAAAAAGTGAATTAAAGAGTACACTTCTCATGATGAGCATTGAGTAATGTATAGAACTATTGCATCACTATATTGTATACTTGAAACTAATAGAACATTGTTAACTATACTGGAATTAAAATAAAAAAACTTTAAAAAATTTTTAAAAGTAAATTAAAGCATATTCATGGTCATCTCTAGGTTATAATATACGCCTCGCCCACCTGTACTTCCATCTTGAATGGATGGAATTTGTGCTAGTTTGCCAGGAGTTGTATCTGACTTAAAATGATTTTCATGTTACACTGTTGTCTAGTGCATGGGGAGAGAGGAGAGGATGTTTTTGTGCACATTGTGTGTTTCCTAGCAGGAAAAAAAGGTTTTGGAACAGTGTAGCTTAATACTTTTTCTCTCTGAAACTTTTATAGTGTGATAACTGTGGCATAGAACCTATCCAGGGTGTTCGGTGGCACTGCCAGGATTGTCCTCCAGAAATGTCTTTGGATTTCTGTGATTCTTGTTCAGACTGGTAAGTGTTTTCTTCATTGTAAGTCTCACATTTGGACAAGTAAAGAGCTTCTCAGCCACTAGTGAATTTGATTTCCAAACTACTTAGAGAATGACCACATTTAGTGGATTAAACTTTGTTGTTGTAGGCAATTAAGAAATTTTCTTTAATTATACCATATCTCAAGTAACTTTCCATTAGAGATTGTGGTAGATTGATGGATTTAAACAGGTAGAGCTGTGAGGAAGTTTTGTCATGTCTAGACAAAAATGCATCCAATGCCATGTAATGATGTGTCTGTGTGTTTTATTTGCAGCCTACATGAAACAGATATTCACAAGGAAGATCACCAATTAGAACCTGTTTATAGGTCAGAGACATTCTTAGACAGAGACTACTGTGTGTCGCAGGGCACCAGTTATAATTACCTTGACCCAAACTACTTTCCAGCAAACAGATGACATGGAAGAGAACATCGTATACTAGTCCTCTTCAACACATAGCAATGGTATCATTGTGAATTATGTGCACAGTTTGGAAAGATTCTCTGCTTTCCCTGAAATGACACTCACAGCATGACAGCTTCCTGAGTGTTCTCGTCAAGTCCAGCTCTGCACTGTTGTGGCTCTAGATCACTGTTCAGCCGCTGAACATTCCTGGTGAGCAAAGGGTTTCCCTGGTGAATTTCTCACCCCCACCCTAAAGTCTTTTAGGTGGTGATCTTAAATGGGTGAGATGAAAACGAGAGCACACATTAAAGAGAGAGTAAATTCCAAAGGTTTCAAAGAACTCGGTCATAAATAGGATAATGAGAAGACAAAGTATTTATCTTAAAACAGTTTAGTAGCTTTCAGTTTTGTGAAAATAGTTTTCGGCACAGAAGCTGACTTCTTAGACAAAGTTTTAACCAATGATGGTATTTGCTTCTAGGATATACACTTTAAAAGAACTCACTGTCCCAGTGGTGGCCATGATGGCCTTTAGTAAATCGGAGCTGCTTAACCATATTGATGTCTAATTTCTTTTAACCACAATGAACTGTCCTTATTACCAACAGCGAAGCACTACAGGAGGCAGCTGTGGCATTGCTTCCTTAACCAGCTCATGGTGTGTGAATGTTATAAAATTGTCACTCAGATATATTTTTTAAATGTAATGTTATATAAGATGATCATGTGATGTGTACAAACTATGGTGAAAAGTGCCAGTGGTAGTAACTGTGTAAAGTCTCTAATTCACAACATTAATTCCTTTAAAATACACAGCCTTCTGCCTCTGTATTTGGAGTTGTCAGTGCAACTCATCAAAGAAAACTGCCTAATATAAAAATCATATATATGGTAATAATTTCCCTCTTTTGTAGTCTGCACAAGATCCATAAAAGATTGTATTTTTATTACTATTTAAACAAGTGATTAAATTTAGTCTGCGCAGTGAGCAAGAGTTCACATGCATTCTTTTATACTGCTGGATTTTGTTGTGCATCATTTAAAACATTTTGTATGTTTCTTCTTATCTGTGTATACAGTATGTTCTTGAATAATGTTCATTTGTCAGGAGAACTGTGAGAAATAAACTATGTGGATACTGTCTGTTTATATTATAGAATGCTTGTTGTGACTTCCTTTTGGTTAGATTTTGGATTTTTTTTTTTTACTAGTGTTAAAACCAAAAAAAAAAAAAAGTTTTTTTTAAGGGGTTGCTTTACCTTTCTGTCCTTTAAAAGAGTAAGGACTATGATATTATGGAAATGGGTCAAATGTGAGCAGCTCTGTGAAAAGATGGTAATGTTTTCACTCAGTGTGTGCTGAGACACTAAATTAAACTAGGTTACAAAAAGAACACACCGTGGTTAAAGAAAAAGGCTATTATTAACGTCCAGATGTGAAAACTATACTTAGGCTGAAAAATTTTTACTCTTATTCTTTTTGATGAAAGTAAGCCCCCCTCAGGTGTTTAATTTAAACAGATGGTTTTTGAAGATCACTGTATTCACTGGCAATTATTATTGACTATTGAAAGAGATGATATAAATATTCTAAGATTAAATATTAATACCTTATTTTTTAGAGTTTTTTCCAATTTTAAATCAAGGGGACATTACTTACTAGTCCTTCAATATGTTGTGAGGTACTAAAATCACACCTTGAATTTTTTTAATTGAAAAAAGTAATATAATTTTAAATATAGAAATATGAGGGTTTTAAAGTAATATATTGATTAAAGATTACTGATGATGTTGATAAGATATATTGCATCAGAAAGAATAGGAAATGGACTTGTGAGCTTATCCTCTCACCCTGGAATTATTAGTTGGGAGAAGAGGGAACCGTTAACATTTGGGCATTTTGATATTAAATGTTAAGTGAATATGCCAGCAGTTCTCCCTTCAACTTGTAGCAAGACAACAGCACTTGATGGTAACTTCTGTGTTTTTTAGAAATTATATCAGTTAGTTTTGGAGAACCATTCAGGTCCATTCAAAAAGTCCCATAAAGCGTAAAGTATGCTCTAGAAGAGGTCTGTGTATGATACAGTTCTGATGTAAACAATACACTAAATAAATCCACTTAAATAGATGTTTCAAGGGCGGAGATTTTGAGAATTTTGAGTGGTAAAGAGGATTATTTTCTGATTGAGTAAAGATGCGTTTATTTTGCATTTTTCAGATCCAAGCATACAGTCCTCCTTGCTTTAAAATGCTCTAAAGGGTGTAGTAGTAGTAACGTGTTGTCATTTTAATTTGCCGACTGCAGGAATGGGCAAGGCTGTCTTTTGCAAGTAGTCCTTCCATCTCCTGCAAGAAAGTATTGGCTTTGAGAAACAGCTTAGTGACTTGTTAAAAGCATTGTGTGTTAAGTGGTATTCGGTAGGTCAGGTGTATTTCCTGAGATATCTCCAAGTTATTTGCTGAGACCTGAAGGAACTTTGAGTGACCCCTGGAACCACTCTCTAGGGTTCAGGCAGAGGAGGTTTGATTGATGTGGTGTACATTAGTGATAATGGCAAATACGAATTAAGCGCTTACTGTGTGCCAAGCAAGCACATGGTAGCAGCTTTCATTCTCACCACCTAAGGAGAAAGGTGTATTAAATTATCCTGTTTTCATATTAGGAGATCTAGCCAGAGAGGTTAAATAACGTGCTAAAGGTCATATAGTTAGTAAAGTTCAGCCTAGACAGATTGCTCTAGAGTCGCTACCCAATTTCTGGAGCAAGAGTATTCCTTTGTGTCAGGTGTCACTAAGGTATTGGAGGTGGAAGTGTGCAGGGGTTGCTTTTCAGTCTTTTTTTTCTGTTGTGGTGTGATTCCTAGAGTTACAGACCTGAGCACAGGTCCAGGTCCATAGCACAGAATAGAGAAGCAGATCTGTGGATGGGGGGAAAGTGCTGAAATCATTGGCCATACTGAGTTAGAAAACCACACATACGTAGAATTTACACATTCTGATTTGACAGCAAACATGAGCATGAGGCTTTAGGCAAAGTCTCCTGTCTGAGACAATTTGTTTCCATGCATGTTTGGTGCCTCTCACTTAACCTAATAGTATGCCTTATCCAGTTTTCTCCCCTTTCCCCTTTTGTTTAAATTACATTACAGAACACAATTATATACTGAGATATGAAGAACTCTTTTTTTTTTTAAGAAAATAGTGTATCACAGGTAGTAAGGATAAATACTATTTTGTGAAATTCCTTTTTTAGTTTTAACTGTGGCATGCTATATAAACTGTATTACTTAATGTGGGTAACAGAGTTTGAAAGCCATTGTTCTAGGTGCCCTGGATAGAACTGGAAGTCTCTAAGTAACAAGTAGTTTTTTTTTCCACAGAGATTATGGAGGCATTATCCTTTTTAGATTGTAAAGTATTTTTGTTTCTTAACCTTAAGAAAATACGGTTCTCTTGATATGATTCCCTCCTCAGTGACTTTTTTTTTTAAACTTTTAATGTAGCCAATTAAATGGGTTTTTGAGAGTGGTATCACATTTATCCCATAACGCCGGGATCACGCCCTGAGCCGAAGGCAGACACTTAACCGCTGTGCCACCCAGGTGCCCTGAGAGTGGTATCACATTTAGCTCCATGAGGACAGAGACCATCTGTGTCTGTCTGTATCCCTATGGCCTGCCTGGCTCTTAGTAGATTTTTAGTAAATATTTATTGGTAGTATGATTAGTGTTTCGATGAGTTACATTTTTTCTCCAGAATGGTAGGAGAGACCACTTATGTCTGAGTGTGTCTGTGAGTATCTGTGTGGGGCCCTTTAGAGGGCCTGCCCCAGGAGATCTTTCCAGGGCTCTGAGAGGACTGAAGAATTGCATCCTATCTTCGCTGGAGGATGTGGTTCAACCCTGGGTGGCTGAGAAGATGATGTTTCTCTCTGGGTCCCCCATTAGGCCATGTATCTTGATTCTCTGCCATGTTTTTAGAGTAAAAGGGCCCTAGAGTGGCAGTTCTGGGTCCCGGTCCCAATTGTAAGTGAGGCACTCATCAATAATGTTGACTAAATTTACTGAACACTAGAAACTAGTAAATGATTTAAATGTATTATTAACTTGTTTAATCCTCACAACCCCTCTATGAGGGTGCTTATTATTATCTCTGCTATACAGGTGAAATGACTAAGGTTCAGAGGATTTAAATGTTAGCTCTCAATAATTGCTATGTGTGGGACTGAGGATATAAAGCTTTGCCCTTGCAGAGCTTATAGTCTAATGCAGAAGAATAGCAGTAAACAAGTACATATAAAATATTACGTAAAGTTAAGCAGAGATAAATGCTGTGAAGAAAAATAACATTTGAAGAAAAATGATGGAAGAATGGGGACCTGTCATTTTAGATGGAATAATCAAAGAACGTCTTGGTGACAAGTGTAAATTTGAACAGAGACCTGGACGGAGTGAGGGAATTAGCTTGTGGATAACCTGGTGGAAGAGGCAGAAGGGTAGCAACAAGGGTCCTGATGGAGCAAAGAACTTGGCTTGTTCAGGCAACATTATGAGGGCCAATGTAGCTTGAGCCAAATGAGCAAGCGGAGAGTGTAGTTGATGGGGTGATACAGGGTACAGGGCCAGAGCAGGTGAGGTCTTGAGTGTGGACCACTGTAAAGGAGTTTGGATCATGTTTGATGTCTTATTTACATAATACACAAGGTCTTTTGCTAGGCAGACACCTCTGAGATCCTTTCCTGCTTTAAAATCCTGTGACTTTAAAGTAGTGAGGTCATTTCAAGCCATCCATATCAGTAACGTGTTTTAGCAGTCTGTTGTATCTCTAGATACTTTTCAGGGGCAAAGCTGTTTACCCCTACAGGTTTGTTTGTTTGTTTTTCCAAGTGGGCAGCCAGCTGTAGCCATAAAAGCCGTGGCTGGCCCTGTCTGCTGCCCTGCTATCTCATTTCCCTTACTCAAGCTGTCAGAGCTGTGGTAGGCATGGACTGTGTTTGCCAATATGTGGTATGTGTTTAAAGAATATTAATCCCTACAGAGAGTCATTTTGTGTTTTTGGCATAACTGATAATTTTCATCCTCTAACTCTCTCTAATTTGCTGAAATGCTCCTTGTGGCCCCCTATAGACAGTGTGACAACTGGGGTACTAATGAAGGATTTGACAACTGTGTGAGTTGTAGGAACATGCCCCTTTTTGGTAATAGAGGCATAATTGTAACCAAAGAAGTTCAATTTCTTCTTTAGCAAACACTGACATTTCTGTTTAAGAATGACTGCTAGAGCAAAAGGAAATACAAAAATTACCATGTATCATGAGTACACTGAGAATTCTCTCTGTAATAGCTCAAAACTGATCTATGGCCAAAATTAAAACCGTATGAGGATATCCTAAATCTCAATTATTACTGTGTTTGCTTCTAACTCTGTTTGGAATAAGGCTCAAGTGCTTTCCAGAATGATGTGAGTTACAAATAAATAGAAAAAGAGTTTTGTTGTGTTCCATTTATTTTATTTGTACATATCCATTTAAAAAAAAATGACTTTAAAAATACAATTCTGTCCCAGAACTGGATCCTTATCAGCACAACCACTGAAGGGAAAAAAAGTCATGCAAACTGAAACTGTGGTCTTTTGTAGTGACTGAATGGAAGATGCAGTTATTCCAGTAGAATATATAAGAAGCTCTGATTTGGCAACTGATAGCACAAAAGAGAACCCAAACTTCACTGGTTTGAAGCAAGGAAAACACAAGTTTACATATGGATGTGACACGGTTTGCATAGCCCTGTTAAAGGCCTGTATGAAACGAATGTAGCACTGGGGCCTGTTAAGCATCATGTACTGACATGCCTCTCCCACCCACATCAGTTTGGTTACTGTTATTTTATCTCTTACTTGCTTGGCAGTAACAATAAGTAAATAGGTGATCATGTGAAATTAAAACTATAAATTGACATTAGTCCAGTGAATGCAGTAACAAATCACTTCATGCTTTAAAGTTATGTTTGGTCATCGGTATTAATATATTGTTGCCGAAATGCACCACCAGATAGAAAAGAGATTAGGTTAGACAGTTTATCCAGTTTGTTTTCTTAGCCGTTATGACAACATTCTAAGTAGCCAGTTTCCGAAAAATGAATGGACAACTGTTATTGGTGACTAGTCTGGGTTTTACTGTCTTGGAAAAGCTATACAATTTCACATTGTAGTATTTCTTATTTTCAAATTTCTTACCAATAGTTGGAGTTGTCAACCCAGTGTCTCTGGCTCTGAGCTACTACTAGTGGATGAGACTTGGGAAAATAGCCACTAGGGGAGATGCCCAGGCCTTCCCCTCAGATGAAGGCCCTTCATGAGGCAACAGCATGTCAGTCTCAGGATGAGGAAGGGAAATGTGCTGGGGAGTTAGGGGCGCTAAACCCCTGCTTGATAGAAACCAAACGGTCAGACTCTAGCGAGTCCTGAGGGCACCACTGACACAGACTGGCACTGCACTGCTGCTCAAACACCAGCAGCTCTGAGGCGCGACCAAGATGAGAGAAGTGTGCGTGCTGGGGGGCGGACAGCTGTCTGAGTGAGGAAGAAAAGGGTGATCATACGAAATACATCATGCATGATTTCCAGACGCCTCTCATAAAGGTCAACTTGGGAAGCAAACAGCAATGTTAGGATTGGGGCGGGGCGGGGGCACAAAAGGTTTAGCTTGAAACATATTGTGTTAAGGGATGAACCTTTTAATTTTTTTTCTGTTTCCACTCTCTAATGTACATGCTTTTTCACCTTCAGAAAATAGAGTCAATAGCTGCACAGAGTTGAAGGAAAACTTCCTCTGGTGTCCCCTCTGCATTTACCTATATTTAAAAGGAAAGAAAAAAGAAAGTTAGTCTTTTTTTTTTTTTTAAGATCTTATTTATTTATTTATAGAAAGTGCAAGAGCGTAGGGAGAGGCAAGGGAGAGGGAGAGAGAATCTGAAACCGACTCTGCACTGAGCGTGGAGCTTGATGTGGGGCTCAATCCCACGACCCTGAGAGATGATCTGAGCCAAAATCAAGAGTTGGACGCTTAACCGACTGAGCTACCGAGGCACCCCTAGAAAGTTAGTCTTAAAGAAATGTTTGTAGATAAGACCGTTTCTAATAAAAAAAAGAATTACCTGCTCATAACTTGCTGTGCAAAATTTTAAAATGGCCCCAAAACCACAGAGAAAAAAGGAGTTTCAAAACTAGGTTTGTCTAAGTTAAAACATCAGTGAGATACCACTACACAGCTATTAGAATAGCCAAAATCCAAAACACACCACCGGATGCTGGTGAAAGTGTGGTGCAACAGGAATGCTGTTGGGCGTGCAAAAATCTTTGCTGATGGGAATGCAAAATAGTACAGCCACACTTTGGAAGATACTCTGGCAATTTCTTACAAATTAAAAATTCTTAACCATATAATCCAAGAATTGTACATCTTGGTATTTACCCAAAGGAGCTGAAAATTCATGTCCACAGAAACACTTGCACATGGATGTTTACAGGAGCTTTATTCATAATTGCCAAAACTTGGAAGAAACTAAGATTTCATTAGGTGAGTGGATAAACTGTGGTATTCAGACGATGGAATGTTATGTAGCATTCAAATGAGTTACCAAGCCATGAAAAGACTTGGGGGAAACTTAAATTCCTATTATTAAGTGAAAGAAGCCAATCTGAGAAGGCCATGTACTGTACGACATTGTGAAAAAGGCAAAACTGGAGACAGTAAAAAGACTTGAGTTGTGGGGAGAGGAATGAATGGGTGGAATAAAGAGGATTTTTATGATAGTGAAACCTAATGGTTGTATACATGTCATCATATATTTGTCAAAATCGAAATTGAGTGTGAACACAAGAGTGAACCCTAATGTACCTGGACTTTGGGTGGGAATGACGTGTGATGTAGGTTCATCAATTGCGACATACTGCGCTTGTGTGGGATGTTGATCGTGGGGGAGGTTGTGTTTGGGGACGAGGGTGTATGAGGATTCTGTACTTTATGTTCAGTTTCGCTGTGATTTAAAACTCAAAATCTATTTAAAACAAAAACTAAGTGCCTTGCTGAGGTAAAGTATCTTTGAGGCTCATGGAAAGATGAAGTAGTTAAAAGAAGACTTCTGAGAGTTCTAGAGCACCTGGAACATGATGGGAATAGCGCATGGGGCGGGACTGTAGAAAAGAAAAGCTGGGGGCTCAGCTGGTCCCGTGGACGTTGTTGGTACACCACTTCGAGGGGCCCGGAGCAGGGAAGCAGGGAGGGAGCTGATTTCCTGGGCATGAAGGCACTACTACCCCTTCCTCCCTCAAAATGCCTGACATCGTCCCTGCCACTGACGTGTGTCTCCCCACACCCGGGACAGCCACAGGAAGACCTAAGACTCGTGGGAGGGGTGGGCAGCGAGCCTGCTAAGATGCAACTCCTTCAGGCTTCACCTCCACACGTTCTCATTTGCTAGGGTTGGGCTGGGTCTTCTAATCCGCATATTTAACACACTGTCCAGATGATTTTGCTGTGGGTCATCTTGGACCACACTCTGAGAAACACGGATTTCTTCCACTCTCGTCTACCTTTCTTTGTGCAAACTAGTTTCGATTTCACAACACTAGGGACTTCAGAGATCCCAAAGGTAAAATAAATTCTCAACCCCCACCCCCCTGGCCCCCCTGCCAAAAAAAAAACAAACCAAAAAACAAAAAAAACCCCACCACATTTAAATAGCCCAGAAAATAGATCCAACAATGTATACAGAAGTGTTGTTTGTAGTAGCCCCAAACTGGAAAAACTGCGAAAGTCCATCAGCAGTAGATGGATAAATGGTGGCCAAGTCACGTGGTGGAAGAGTATGGTGACGGAAGAAACACCACGGCTGCATCAGCGACAAGGATCACCCTCCCAGCGTTGCCGTGAGAGAAGCAAGTCTTGAAAGAATGTGCATACAGTGCGATTCGAGAACACGCCATGCTAAATTGTGTTGGCTAGGGATCCAGACATGGGTGGTAAACCTTAAAGAGAGGCCGGAAGATGAGCATGAGGGACAGGAAAGTGGCCGCTGCATGGAGAGGAGAAAAGGGATGACCTGGGGAGACCCAGGGAGCTGCCATTCCCTCCTGCTGCTGGGCCCGTGTGGAGATCACACAGTGTTCGTTCTACAATTCTTCAAACCGTGCACACTGCTTATGCAAATACTGTGTGTATGATATACCTCACAATAAAGAAAACATTAAAATTTTTAAAAATTTAAGTGCCCCTCCCCCAATAAATGTGTCCTCCCCGATCCTTACAGGAGAGTCAGGGGCTTTCCATCTGGGGACACAGACTTCGGCCTTGCCGTGTTTGTGCCCCTCACAGCACCTCACCTCTTGCTTTACCTCTCCTTCCTTTTCCTGTCAACCGAAAATGTTTCCTGGGTGCTAACGATATATTATGTGCTGGAGATATCAAGCTGAACAAGACAGAAGGATCCTGCTCTCAAGGAGCTCACAGCTCAAGGGGAGAGACAATTAACAGGAATTGACGTTGTTCTGAGGTAAGTACAGGAGCTGTGGATACAGGAACACCTTCCAGGATGCTGGGAGGGCTGGGAAGCTTCCTGAAGAAAGTCATCGTCATCATCATCATCAGTGATAAACTTTACCACTAATGAAGCATGAGTGCTTTTATTTATTTTTAAGAAATTTATTTTTAATTAAATTTTTTTCCACTTCTGCCCTTGCTTGCTAGCTCCCTTCTCTCTCTCTTATCCTCTCTCAAGCCCTCCATCATCCCTCCCTTCTTCAGTCCCTCCCCCCCCTTGCTCCCTCACTCCATTCCCTGCTCCCCAGCTTAAGTGCTTTTAAACAATCAGGTAATTCTGACAACGATCTTGGAGGACAGATATTGTCATCCCCCATTTCACACGTGACAAAACTGAGGCTCTGAAAGATAAATTTCTCAAGGTCATACAGCTAAGTAAGTGGCAGGGACCCGGTCAAAACCCAGGTCTCTGACTCCAAAGTCCTTGCACTTTTCGACTGCATGATACTATATCCACCAGCTCAAAACGGCTGCATGGTTGAATTTGGTTGGGGCAGCAAGGAATGAAGCTGGAATGATAAGCCTTTGTTGACCATAAAGAGCCCTAGAGATTCTATTACATGATAATAATGGGGACTTACTAAGGGTTTTCAGTGTATGAGTCGATACAATCAATCAAAGGTGCATAAAAGTCGATACATATTTGCCTACAAGAGGGCTGAAGTGTAAGGCAAAGAGCACTGTATCAGGAGCGATGATAACCTGGTACTCTCTCCGGTGAGCTTCAGGACTCAGAATAGCCTTTCATCCTCTTGGGGCCTCAGTTTCTTCCTCTATTCTATAAAGGAGCTGATGTCAGACATGGTAACCTCCAGGTTTGGTCCCAGCTCTGATACTCTACACTACTCCAAATCTCGGCTCACATTTTCGTGGTGGTGAGGTGCCCATCACTGGGCATCAGGACGGTTGGGTGTTGCCAGTCAAGCTGGGCCTACAGGAGTAGATCAGCATTAATAAAGAATGAGAGCCTTCTCTGTGGAGAGACCAGCATATGCAAAGGGGTAGGGATCTGAAAGCACGTGGATTTTTCAGGGAACAGTGGGTCATTTGTTGAGTACAGGGCAAATGCTGCCTGGGTTGGGGGAAGGAGAAGAGGAGGCTGGAAAAAGAGCTCGGAATGAGGTTTGCCTGCTCCAGGACATTTTCCATAAATGGAATCGCACACTGAATGTGGGTTTTTTTGTGACTTTTTTTTTTCACTAAGCACTGTGTTTTCAAGGTTCACCCATGTTTTTAGTGGGTATCATCAGTACTTCATTCCTTTTCCTTTTTACTGCCCCATAAGGCCTTCCCATCTTTAACCTGAATGTACCAGGCGTCCCTTGAAATCAATGCCTGCGCTCCTAACATCCCTTCTGGGCAAACCTGCCACTTCCTTCCAAACCTGCTCTTGCCTTACCAAACCTGGAAGGAGGGAAAGGCTGTTCACTCACTTCCCTGGCCCCTCTCAGTTTCCCTCCCATGCAGTGGGGGCGGGTGAGAAGGTCTAGATCCATAAACACATGGCCTACTGTTTACACTGTCTGTGACTGTATTAGTGGCAGACAGGTCAGGTCTCCGGTCCCGCTGCTCAGCGAATTCCCACACGGAGAATATTTTAAGAGAACGGTGAGTGACTGATAACGTTCCTGTATTATTCTGTAATCAAAGGAAATGGGAAAGAGCCAACTTCCTGAGTGCATTTTAAGTTACAGGAACCATTCTCAGTGCTTATAGTTTTAGCACATTGAAACCAGCTAGCAAGGTGCTACTGTTGAACATCCTTAGTGAGCAGGTAAGAATCCTGGATCCTGATTGTTTTGTGTGAAGGGGGGGACTTCCTCAGCAATCGTGCAAACTTGAAAATAAGACGTCCTCTGAGGTTTTGCTCCATAACCAATGCCTATGCTATATTATTCAATAGCAACTCTCCTTTCCCACGAAGAGTTAAAGTAAGCTTCATGACGTCCTTTTCCCCAAAGACCTCCAGCTCTGAATCCGCAAAGTCAGAACGTGAGGTTTTAATGTATTTAATTTCATTGAAACCAAGGTAAGTGGATTTGCTTTTGACTTTAAGAAACTTTTTGGGTCTGAGACTTGATATAAAATCCTGCAGTCAGTGATCAGCAAAGAAAATATATATTTTTTAATTAAAAAAAGCTAAGAGCAAGTGACCAGGAAATGCAGTCGAATCTGAGTTTTCACCTGACTTCTCAAAGGAGAGCAGTCAGTGGTAACATTTCCCGGCAGTCAGAAGAACATATTGCTAAATTAGGAAAGTAGTTACACTGCCTTAGAAGTGCACATTTTGTCTATTCTTTCTCTCTAGTTCTGTGAATTTGCAAACCGTAGAACAGTTGGCTGGTTCAGACACTGCCCCCATCTAGCTGCGCTTCTCCTGAATTTTCCCACGCTGTTACAAACATGGCTTGAGTTGTAGTTTTGTTTTTCGTGTCCTGGCGCCATGGGGCTTCTGGGACAAACCCAAGCTGCCACTGAGTGGTTTATGATTGTTGTGTGCGCCACCTTCTTCCTCTTTTAATCTCATCCTCCGTCCAGCCAGACGGAGCCCCCCACCACGGGGCCCCCTCACTGCCGGATGAGGCTCGGCAAACGCAAAGCCCTTCATATGCAGCCCCCGCGCGCTGTCTGGGGCCCAGAGCCCGATGCATTCTTCAAAAGTTAGGGTTATGTAAACCACGCTTCTGGGGAGCCCTCCACTTCACATATCCGGTCAGGCCACATAGTTCTCCTTGTTCTCAAGGCCGTAGGAAGAAGGAGGGCTATGGAGGCCTTTAAAGACAAGCATCAGCAACAATTTAAGAACAATTTAAAATCTGCACGTTAATGGCTTCTCTGCACGTAGGACTTGCTAAAGTCCGAGGGCGTAGGACTTTCCAAAGTCCGAGGGCGGTTTGTCCATTTAAAAAGTTAACGTTTAAATCTTTCCTTCTTTTTCCTCTTCTTCCAAATTTTGAACAAAGTTTAACTTTGAATGACAGCTCTTTTTCGTAGACATCAAAAAAATTCTAAGACCTACCTGGCCATTTTCCTGTTTAAAATACCAGCAGTTTTTAGGTCAAACTTTCTAGGATAGTCTAGAACCGTGTTATCCAACGCGGGAGCCAGAGGGGCCTCCTGAACACTTGAAAGGTGGCTAGCAGTGAAGAACTGAATCTTTAATGCTATGGAATTAAAATCAATCTAACTTTCAGGCGTGTGTGGGTGGCTCAGTCAGTTAAGTGGCTGCCTTCAGCTCGGGTCATGATCCCAGGGTCCCTGGGATTGAGTCCCACGTGGGGCTCCCTGCTCAGCAGGGACCCTGTTTCTCCCTCTTCCTCTGCTGCTCCCGCTGCTTGTGCTGTCAAATAAATAAATAAAATCTTTGAAAAAAAGAAAATCAATCTAACTTTTAAAACTGGTATGTGACTCAATTATTGGAAAATTCAAAAATATAATGGAACAATTTGGGTATGTGAAACCTACCTTCTTAACCATAAATCTTATGAAATACAAATACAATCTATGATTTCTGATGAAAATTTAGCATCTGAATTGAGTCATGCTTATGTGCCAAATATTGAACACATACTAAAAAATATTTTAAAGTATCTCATAATTTTTATATTGATGACATATTGAAAAGCTAATACTTAGGATATATTGGGTTCAATAAAATACGTCATTAAATTAATTTCATTTGTTTCTTTTTGCTTTTTTCTCGTTAATGCGACTACTAGGAAATTGTAAATTCTATGTACTTGGCCCGCATTCTCTTTCTGTGAGAATATGGGGCTCTAGCAAATTTGTTGAATGAAGGAGGAATGAATGAATGGGTTCAGGTCCTTTACAGTCCTGCGTCAACCTTGCTTTCTGGTCTAGTGTCCCCCTACTTCCATTCATCTGCTTGGCACCACAGTGCCGTGCTAACGTTACTGGGTGCTTCCATGTGTCAGGGCCTTTGTCCCCTTCCCCTCCGCCTGTCAGGAACTTGTATTCTCCTTTAGGACCCGCAGAAAAATATCCTTTTTTTTTTTCTGAAGGCCTTACCTACCTTTCCAGGCCTTGTGCTCCCAAAGACCCAGAACATTCTGTAAATCTTGTTACTATATTTACCACCTTGCTCTGATGCAGTGTTTTATGGGTCTCTTCCTCTTGGAATTCCTGGCATTAAGCATTGGACATTACAGATGCCCCATAAATGTCTTCTGAATATGTTAAGGACCTTAGAGGAAACAGCACCAATTCTCTGATGGTAGAATCCCTGTCAATGGCTCCTGGAGACGTGGGTTAAAGTGAAGCCCAGCGAAGGGATTGCCCTGAACGTGGCGAAGGTAAAACCTGCCATGTGATTAGAGCAACCACTGGGAAAGGAAATCAAGAAAGTGTATAGAAGAGAACAGGGTCTGGAGTTCTCTTCTGCCTGCTGTTCTGGGAGGATACAAATACGCAGTGAGCACAACTCATTTCAACAGGACCACAGGGGTGCAAAGAATAAGGCACGGAATCCAAGTCTCTCTGCGGGGATCCGGTGCAGGCCTGACAATCAGGGAGGGACGGGGCGTAGGGAGAAGACTCTTCAAGTAGAGTCATGAAGAATGAGTTTCTTAAGTCTCTCAGAGACAGATGGAAGATTCATGCCTCATTTGTCACGTGAAAGGACAGAACCTTAGGGCTCCTTGAAGTCACCTGCCCCTTCGTGCACCTTTCTTTTCACTGGGCGGGCAGGAGGGAGCGCTGTCTCCAAATCCGGCTCTCCAGTGGCACTCCACGCAGGCAGGTCCAGCCTGAACCCGGGGAGGCGTCACGCTCAGAACCGAGATGCAAACTTCGCTGACGAGGGGCATTGGTAGGAGAGGCCAAGCAGTTGGCAACTGGGAAATCCCAGAGCTTTTCTGAATTCAAAAAACTCTTCTCCAGCGCCAGGGAGAGAAAGGGAAGTGGACGCGAATGGGTTAAAAAAAAAGCCTCTGCTGCGAACAGCTCAATAGTCTCTCCTAGGAGAAACAAAAGCCTAAATAAGGGTGTTCCCGTTGATTGCACAGTTGTTAGTAGTGGACAAAACAAACTAGAAACAAACCGGCTGAAGAAACTACAGAATATCCGTATTATAGAGTATTTCATAGCTATTAAGAAGAAAACATCTTTGTGATGTGTACGGACTGCCAGGTGTTTCAGAGAAATGTGTACGGGATAGTAGGATTTTCATGAAAACAGAAGCTTCCACCACGGTAGGTGTCGGGGGCCGGGTGTTTATACAGAGTAGATTGGTTGGGGTCAGAGAGCGAGAGCAAGAGAATATGAGACAGAGACAGAGAAAGAAGGAGGAGGAGGAGGAAGAGGGTGAGGAGGGGAGGTGGAAGATAGACAGTAAATTGTTCACACTGGTTATTTGAGGGGCGTAAGTTTGGAGGGAGCATTGCTAGCTGTTTGATTTATACATGTCCATACATACTTAGATACTTTTCCTCTTGGCTTATTCTAGTAAGCACTTATTACTTTGGTAGTTAAAAAAAATTCTTTGAAATAAATCTAATCCCAGCCGTCAACATGAACACTTGACGGTTTTAACACAGCTGGGAACACTGAATCCCCTGCTAATGCTTTTTTCTCCTTAGCTTGTTTGATCTTCAGAGAATCTGAAGAGACCCCCCCCCCAATTGCGTGGGGAATGGGATCGGGCAAGCATCCATTGATACAGCCTCTCCCGGTTTCCCACTAAAATGCCAATGGAGACCCAGAAAAAGGTGAATGGTCACAAGAATCCTGAAAAACTTGGATTGCTACTTATTGCCAGTGGAATTAGATTCCATAATCTGCTCCTGACTTAGAAAATGACCAGATAAACCAGGCATCCATCCTTCTGCTGTGAGGCCATGACTTCCAAAGGCAAGAGCTGTTCTCCTTAAGCCCCACCAGGACATCCTCTTCTAAATCTAATTTAAGACCGGACTACCAAAAGAACAAGTAAGGGGAGAGGGGGGAACACCCCCCAAACCAGAAGGACTGACCTGGCTCAGGGGGGAACCAGAATGAGCCACAGGAGCACGTGCATCTCAGGGTGGCGGTGGTCCGTGCTCAGCACGTCTCAGCCCCGAGATCCCACGTTAAGTGTGAGCCTCCCGGAGGCACCCCAGCTTGCCTTCCAGTGCGAGATCCAAAAGGACCAGTCCTGAGTGCCACCCGTCCTCGAGCACACATAAAGTGACACTAATGGTCACCTGCCCGTCCTGTGGGTCAGGAGAGTCCCTTCCACTCCACCCCCAAACTGAAGGACGTAGCAGATTATGGTTTCCAAAGAGACTTGAAACAATATCTCCCACCCCACATATTCTTCTGAATATGACCTTGCTACTCACTCACTGAGAGATGAAATAGAACCCCTTCTCCTTGAACCTGGGCTGGCCTGAGGGTCATTTTGATAAGCAGTAGCACGTGGCAGAAGTGACGCTGTGTGATTTCCCAGGCTTGGCCAGAAGTAACCTCCCAGCTCCTGCCTTGGTGTTTCCGAACACTCACTCACTGGAGGCTCCCACCTTTGGAACCCAGGAACCGAGCTGTGACAAGTGCAAGCCATTCTAGAGAGGCCACGTGTAGGTGCTCTGGGGGACAGTTCCGGCAAAGCCAGCCCTGTTGAGACACCGGACATGTGAATGAGGACCCATCTCCGTAGTGGACGCAGCAGCCCTCGCCGTGGCAGCCCCCCCCCTGCTGGAGTCATCCCAGTTGAAGCACCAAACACCACGGAGCAAAGAAGCACCATGCCCGCCGTGCTTCTCCAAACGCCTTAAGCACAGAAGCCACAGCTATCGAGTAACAGCTGTTGGTTTATGCCACTAAGTTTTGGACCGGTTTGTCACACAGAAGTAGGTCACCAGAAGAGAGGATGAGTACACAAGACAAACTGAGGTTTCTGGGGAAAAACCACTCTAGAAACAGGCAAAGGGCACACATTCACAGAGACTCATTAGGGAAGAAGATCTCTGATAATCATATCCTAGAGGAACTAGAAAAATTTTAAATATAATTTTCTGAATACTCAGCAATCAATATTTATTGAGCACTTTTTTTTTTTTTTCCTCGTGCCAGGCAATGTGCCCCGGGGATAAAGCTGTGGACAAGACAGACATAATGCTTCCCACTGCAGAATTTACTTTCTCTTGGTAGCCGCAGACATGTAAAGAAGTCATTATAATAAAGCATGACAAATACAAAGCTGGGGAAAGAAACAGCGTTCTACAAACACACAGGAGGGACGGCAAATGCATACGGTGGCCAGTTTAGACCGTACGTAAGAGGATGTGGTTGCTGTGACCACTAAGTGCAGACAGTCTTGACGTGAGAACAGGTGTGGTGAGAAGGCAACAGCATGAGAAGAAAAGAATGAGCTGGGGCCCACAGGAAATGCACCTGAGCATTGAGATCAATGTCAGTAGCCCAGGAGCAGGAATGACAGTGTGAAAAACCGAGCCGGAAAGATGCAAACACATTTGGGATTTCTTCTAGAAAGCCGAGAGCACAGCAGTGACCATCACGGAGTGGGTGCTAGATATTGAACTCTGCTCTCCAGTGCAGAAGTTACTGCCGCGGGCTGATCTCAAGTCCCTGAGTGTGGCCACTCCGAGCTGAGATGTGCTGTCCCTGTGAAATACACACTGGGTTGCAAAGACTTAAATCAGGGTTGCCCATTTCTTTTGACCTTTTAAAAATGTGGCTACTAGAAAACTTAAAATTACACATTGGGTCCCATTTATATTTCTTTTGGACAGAGCTAGTATAGAAGGAACAGAGGAGAAACAAGGAATAGAAGTACATCCAAAATAAAGGATAATTACAGAAAACTCTCAAGTTAAAAAAAAAAAGAAAAAGGTGCCTATGCCAGTGCAAGTCGATGAAGGCGGAGGGACTGATAGCTGGACACAAGTTTTGAATGACATGAAAAAATTGGGGGAAAAAAACTCACCCCGATATATTTCCAAGGTACCACCTGAAAACAGTTGACTTCCAAATTTGTCTCTGCCTTTTCCTCCACAACACTAAATGCCTGAAAACAGTGGAGCCATGTTTTCTGGATGCTGATCGAAAAATACTATGACCAGGGTGCCTGGGTGGCTCCGTGGGTTAAGCGTCTGCCTTGGGCTCAGGTCGCAATCTAGCCCTGCACTGGGCCCCTGCTCAGCGGGGAGCCTGCTGCCCCCTCTCTCTCCGCCGTTCCCCCTGCTTGTGCATGCTCAGCGCTCTCTCTCCCTCTCTTGCTCTTGCTGTCTCGCAAATAAACTCTTTAAAAAAAAGAAAGAAAAATATTATGACCAAAATGTTATGTCCAGTGAAGCTGTCATTGGTGCGTAAAGCCACTAGAGCAACATTCTCAGATTTTCACAGAAAAACTGAACTGAAGAGTTATTTTAGCCAACTGAAAGACCTCAAGGACGGAGACTTCAAGGTGTAAAGGTCATCTGGGGCTTTCCTTTACTTGTGTTAGATTCCGAACTTCGGAATCCAGTCCACTCAGGGTTGTCAAGGGTGAAGTTTGACCTTCCCGTGCCTTCTGCCTCCCCCCTTTCCGGGTGGTGCCAGCGGCTGCCTTTCTCATTCTTTCTCCCTCAGTTCAAGGGAAGTCTCCTGCCAGGTTGGATGACTCCCCAGAACAACAATGGATGTTGCTCTATTTCAGGACTTACTAAAAATGGCTAAACTATTTATGAAGTCGGGACACTGCAGCAGAAGAATGGGCGAACAAAAACCTTAACTTTCTCCTCAGTGAAGGCAGAGACAGCTGCCAGGGAACTTGATTTCCTGCATCTGTGAAATGAATGTCTACGAGTGCTTGGCCTCTCTCTTTTTTTTTAATTGATTAAGACTAATAAATAACCCAGGGACAGTTGTCATCTGTTATCAAGCCCCCTCCATCTATGGCCTGGGGCATTTCTGGGCTGATTACACCATGAGCAAAAAGTACTACCAGGTGGAGAAAAACAAATGTAAGAAAATATACCAAAATGTTCATTAGTGGTTTGGGCGGAAGATGCTTTTTAAAAAATTTTTAAAAATATTTTGTTTATTTATTTGACAGAGGGAGCGAATGCAAGCAGGGGAAGCTGCAGAAGGAGAGGGAGAAGCAGGCTCCCCGCTGAGCAGGGAGCCCAACACGGGACTCGATGCCAGGACCTGAGGTGTGACCTGAGCTGAAGCCACTCAGGCGCCCCAGGGTGGAAGATTCTTATCTTTACACTCTTGTATTTTCAAAGTTTGTGTCTTTTTAAAAAAGTAGTTGTTACTTTTATCCTTGGCTAAAAGAGAAGCTTGAAACATTAATTTATACAATTCCGTATATGCCACCGAGGTAGCTATTTCTGGGGTTTCTCACAAGCCCTTCTCTTCTAGGAATTCCTTATCCCCCACCCAATTCCCAGGGAAGACTCCCAGGCAGCCATGTGTATATGAGCCAGGTTTTAATTCAAATGCTACCTCCTCAGAGAGCTTCCAAACACCCACCTAAAAATATGCACCCCCCCCACGGACAACTCACTGTGTTTTGTTTTGTTCATAGAGATTATCCTATTAACAATTATTTTACTTTCTTGTCTAACACTTTTCTCTTTTCAGTCTATCGTGTTTAGTGCTGTGCCCCCAGGACCAAGAACAGTATCTGATGTACAGTGCACACAACAAAATATCCCCAGAACAATGAAAAGGTCCCATGTGACCCCACCTGCCTGGCCAGAGTTGACAGGACCAGGGAGAAGCCCTTGAGCAAAGCCAGGCCAGTCAGAACATTTCTGTCTGGAACTTGGAATGGCTGTGGTAACATGTGGATGTGGAATTTGCAGGGTGGCCGTATGCTGGCTTCTGGGCCAGAGAAAGAAAAGTCTGGATGAGTGAGAGAAGGCGGCATTTGTGCAAAGCAAGAGGGACCTGGTCCCACAGGTCTGGGGTTTCAGCTGTGGGTTGCATCACAAGTTTTGTGTTTTGGGTTAGGGCAACTGGAGTTGGTGCCTCTTACTACAACCGCGGAGCCCTAATCAATCAATACACCTATGGTTACAATCGTGTTTTTAAAATTCACAGCCACAAAATTGGAGGAAATACTCCAGAATGTGTGCCTCTGAGTGGTGCTAAGACCTCATAAGACCTCATATGAGATTTCTGTATTTTCTAAAATAAATCTGTTACTTTTATGATTAGAAAATTATATCTACGTATATATTCCCCCCACCCCCAAGGATCATAGTGATAGACCTGGAGGATTCCAGGAGGTCCAATTCTGTCCATCCATCTTAGTTTAGGATGAAGGAGGGCGAGGTTAGGCAGTGAAATCACTCACCCAGATTCACAGAGCTCCTTCACACCACCGTGCCTCAGGCTTCCTGGTGCCCAAGACGGTATGTTCTCTGCCAGGGGTCCTTGGCCGGGTACTATGCTTTTTACCCTGAAATGCTACATTTCAGTGTTTTTCTTTCTTTTTTTCTTTCTTTCTCTTTCTTTCTTTCTTTCTTTCTTTCTTTCTTTCTTTCTTTCTTTCTTTCTTTCTTTTCTTAATAAATAATGAGTTCTCTCACTCAAATGGTAAAAAGCTTTCTTTTAGGGGCCGATCCTAGTGAGTCGGCTGTGCCTGTCATACTGCGGCATTGGGAAAGTCTCTGAGGCAGCTGTCCGGACTTGGGTAGAAACGCAGCCCTACCGTTGATTACTGCGGTCTGCCCTGAGCACAGGCGAGGGAGAGAGTGCAATGAAGAAAAGTTCTGTTCTGGCGCTTCCTCAGATGCAGAGCAAAGCTGCCTTTATGAGAGAGGGGAGAGAGCTGGGAAGTCAGGGGATCCATTTGTCTCACATACGCCCCCGCCCCGCGGTTTACATGGTAGGAAGTTCTGTTTTATAAGATGATGGCATCATGAGGGCGTAAAGAGTGAGGCAGTGGCTGGATCAATTCCACTTTGCTTTTTTGTTACCTTTGTTTGAAATTTCACTGCACTTTTTTTTTGGCTAGCTGGTGGCCAAAAGGGCTGCCTGTCACTAGGCAGGGGTGTTAGCTGATGGAGTCACCCTTAGCATACCTCGGCCTGAGGGAAACGCTGGTGCTGGGCGGTCTATTTCTGGACTGGACCATAACGTGGCTCTAGCTCCTACGTAAACCTCACCGAGCTGCTGATTTGTCTTGCTCACGTCTTGGAGTGCGGTCACCACTCCACCTCGTTTTAAGAAAGCTGAAATGATCTAGGGCCCCATCTGCAGGGTACACAGCCCTGACTTGGGCTCCATGAACCCAACCAGACAGGGAGGGAGGTGTTAACCATCTGAAGAGCATCACAGGGACGAGCCACAAACTGTCACTTAGAATCCAGAGAGAGATGATGCTGTTGCAAGAAGATGTGGCAGGAGCCCAGAGGCCAAGGAGCACAAAGGGACAGAAGCTTTCCCCTTCCCCATGGAATACAAGTCTGTCTCCTTCCCCTGCTTCTCCTCCCATCCTCACTTCTGTAGCCCAGCTGCTGGCAACGCCCACGGGCCACCTGCAAACGAGTCTCACCTCCCTGTGCCCAGTATTCAGAGGGCCCTGCTGTCTTTAGGCAAGGCTGGGGAGGGGGCACGTTCATCCAGTTATGGGCAGAGGCACTTCCTCTGAGAGGCCCTCTGGGAGTCCTGCAGGCTGCAGCCACACTGCTCTGCAGTCAGGGCTGGAGCGGTCTTAAGTATCTGCTAAGCGGATCATAAATGTGATCTCACCACGGACCCAGCTGCCGGTATCTCCAAAATGCAGGGAAAGCTGATGAGATGAATCAAATGGAACTAGAAACTTTGTTTTCCACTAACTGAGACATTTCTAAGGAGGATTCCAGAGCTCAGATTTATCTGAGAACTGGGTCCAGTATCCATGTGCCAATCACCTGTGAGTGTGTAGAACTTAGGTTAGAATGATACCAGAGGGAGATAAAAGGGATTTTCTGACTCTGCAAGTGGTTAAACTCTGAATGACTTCAGCATTTTTTTTTTTTCACCTCTTCAAATCGAAAATGGAAGAAATTCTCCTCTATCCGGACAATTTTCTTATGTGTTCCAGGCTGCACAAAGGGTGGAAATCACTAATCTTGTAAAGGCTTTTGTGACCCTGAATTCTTAAGACCCTGCTCTTACATTATGTACTTTCTTGTTTTGCTTGTGTTGAACGTGTGTGTTTTATGTGGCCGGCAGAGCTTACACAAGGCACAGCACACAGGTTTCCTCTTGCAGATCAAGTCCTATGACTTCTAGCAGCCGCCTGGAGTGCTGAGCTAACAAGTGAGGGCCCCGGAACGAGCGAGTTGGCAATGCCTGGCGTGGAGAGGGAAGTTGGGGATGGGCGCTCTCATGCCCCGTATTTGACATCCCTGCGTTAAATCAACAGACACCGTTCAGACCTCTACACCCAGGGCTAAGTTCTTAGGATTCTGGAAAATGGACCATTAACTGGTGTAGGAGATGAGAATTCATTATCAGTGGTTTCTGCCAAGGAATGGATGATGTAGCTCAGAGACAAGCTGGGTATTTACTGATTGGTGCCTCCTCTGAACTTCCCGTGACCAGCAGAAAGTAGGCGTTCGCGCTCTTTACTGTGCTTTGGGACCCAGCCTCCCGGGAGTGGTCTCTTAGCCTTGCCTTTTAGGATCCACTCTCCGCAAGGTGGATGGACTGAGCGTTCTGTCTTAAGTCCTGACTGCGTCTGCCCCCCTCCCATCTACCACAGGACAATCACTTGCTTCTTCATAAGGGCGTCTTCATCTGGTCCATGCTTCCCTCTCCATCCCTATCTCTTGTTCTTCTTTTCCTTGGCACTCTATGTCCTAGCCAGACTTAGCTCCCAGTTGCTTCTGACCTTTTTACCCTAACCCCTCCTGTCACTCCCTCTTTGAGGCTCAGCTTAGTTGTCCTCTGGCGACCTTCCTTGATGCTTTTCCTTTCCCCTTAGGCTGCTTAAGTCTAAGTTCCCCTGGAACTGGCTCTGTGCTCACTTTGACCCCGTACAGTGATCAGAGGCTTGTCTATCTCTAGGAGGCAAGAACCGTGTCTGTGATTCGTATCTAAACCACTAGGGCAAGGGGTGGCCCATGGGAGGGGCTTCATACATGTTTATTAGATGAGGGGATGAAGGGGAAGTAGTTTTCCCAAATTCATGAAATGAATGGTGATTCACCAGGGATTATCCCTTGTGATCGTTAGGTTGACGCAACCCATTTCCCCACAGTCTCTTCACTGTTGCAGCAAACTACCTGCCCTCCTGGCCCCGTACGCTGCTTTTCTCAATCACAGTTACTGTGAGAAATCCAAGTGCCCATTATGAACTGTGTAGAAATCGAGAAATTCAAAGTCATTGAATATTAAATCCAGAAGAGACCTTTTGGGTCATCCTGTTCAGCTGAGGTCTAGAAGGCCGAACCTATGCCTCATCCATGTCTCCCTCACCCCTGCCCTTCCTCCCGCCCTCCCTCTCTCTATTTGGGAAAAAGGAGTTGTTTGCAGCACCTGTAAGGGCATTTGTGAAAACTCTGTGACCAACTTTTTATGATCTGTATGGTGACAACAGATATTAAATTTTGATTTATAAAAAGGTGAAAGTGTGCAGCTGTATGCAGCTCTAATTCCCAGATCCCTTGACCAAAATTTCCCTTTTCTTGAAAAAAAAGAAAGAAAAAGAAAGAGAGAGAGAGAAAGAAAGAAAGAAAGAGAAAGAAAGAAAGAAAGAAAGAAAAAGAAAGAAAGATAGAAAGAAAGAAAGAAGAAAGAAAGAAAGAAAGAAAGAAAGAAAGAAAGAAAGAAAGAAAGAAAAGGTAACCCGCTCATTTTGGAGGAGGCAAGTGAAATGTGTCACCTTGTGTAGCTGTGTTTTCGTCTCATAGTACGCAGTCACAGGGATGGACGCTCGGTAGTAGGTTTCAAGGCGCTTGGCGATGGCGGTGGTGTCTTCCGTGCAAGGGCTGCTCGGGCCCCTCTGGAGAAGGCGGTTGGTCATAGTGTCTGCTGAGCAGTCCATACAGATCACCAGGTGCGGGTCTCCAATCTGGGGGTGGAGGAGCACAACATGGTCAGAAATTCCACTCTGACGTTCTGGAAAGACCTGGCACCTCTAGTTCTTTCCTTTCCTGGCCTTCTGGTTCCTCTCAAGATCCCCGAACTACACTGTGGCAGAGCTGAGACTGGACTTCATGGCTCCTGTTTTCTAGGTTGGTATCTTTCCACGTGCCGCCTCAGAGCTGTCTCTTGTCCTCAGCCTTTGTCACCTCACAAAATGTAGAGGTCATAAAATATGCTACCTAATGCAGTCACAACCTGTCCTCCATACTAAGGGGACATAGGCGTGCATATGCGTATGGGTGTTTCCTCTGGGAAGACTTCCTTCCCTGACCTATTGAGGCAGGGCTAATCACTTCTTTCTTTGTACCTGGTTGCATCCTAGGCGGCCACTAGGGCACAGTGTGCCTGTGCCTGTTTGATGCAGGGTCAGCGGAGCATAAGTGTTGAATGCACAAAGGTTGGAGTCAGGCTGCTTAAGGTGTGGTGACTTTCTCTAAGATGGTCTTCATCAATTCCTTGCCTTGGTGTGCTTGAAGCTCTTCCCCCACTGAGACATAGAACCCAGAACTCTACCTCCTCCAGTTACAGGTGAGCTGACCTGTAACCACTTGGACCAATAGAATATGATGGAAATGATGCTGTATGGTTTTAGAAGCAAGATCATGAGAAATTTTGCAGTTTGGGCCTGGTCAACTGTCATCTAAGATGTCCAACTATTCTTTTTTTCTTTTTTTTAAAGATTTTATTTATTTGACAGAGAGAGACACAGTGAGACACAGAACACAAGGAGAGGGAGAGGGAGAAGCAGGATTCTCGCTGAGCAAGGAGCCAGACTCGGGGCTCGATCCCAGGACCCTGGGTTCATGACCTGAGCCAAAGGCAGACGGCTAACAACTGAGCCACCCAGGTGTCCCAAGATGTCCAACTATTCTGACTGCTAAGCTACGAGGAAGCCCAAGCTAGCCACTTTGAAAGCCTTGCAAACAGAGATGCCTGGCCAGCTCTGGACTGTTTTAGATAGGCCAGCCCTGGGTCCAGATATGTACACTAGCCTTAGCCACTATCTGACTGTATAAAGTCAGCTGTACAACGGACCTCCAGTGAGAACCAGCCAGCCAAGCCCATCAAACCCCAGAACCCTATTAGAGAAAATAACTAATAAATTGTAATAACGAATTGTAACAATAACAACAAAATAACAAATTGCAATTTTAAGCTGACTCTGTCATTAGTGAAAGTATCACTCAACATCTCTTCATCCCAATTTTCTTTCTTATTTATTTATTTATTTGACAGAGAGAGCACAAACAGGGGGAGCGGCAGGCAGAGGGAGAGGGAGAAGGAGACTCCCTGTTGAACAGGGAGCCTGAAGTAGGGCTTGATCCCTGGACCCTGAGGTCATCACTGAGCTGAATGAGGACACTTAACTGACTAAGCCACTTAGGCGCCCCTCCTTTTTTTTTTTTTTCCCTTTTTTTTTCTTTTTAAGTAGGCTTCATGCCCAGCGTGGGGCTTGAACTCCCAACCCTGAGACTGAGTCGCACACTCTACTGACTGAGCCAGTCAGGTTCCTCTCATTTTCTCATTTGTACAATGAGGATGATCATGGATTGCTGTAAGGACTGAATAAAATTAAATAAAATAATGTAAGGATGTTGTTTGGCATATGTACTCAGTAAGTGTTAGCTATTAGGCTTATTTCTCCTTAGGCTACAATCTCTTTGTGTGGGGTTAGGAGGGCTTGACTCCTGGTCCCAAGTCTTGCAGATAGTAGGCAGGTGATTAAGAAGTGTTTTAGTACGATGATGGTATGATCAGCAGCGAGAATCTCCCAATCTCCCTATCCTCCCCCAAAACGTTTCCTGGCTCCTGATGTCTCTGTGTCCGTGCTGCCTCCACTACCACAACCACCAAGAGACTGGCTCCCTCTCGTCATCTTGCAGTGGTCAGCCTGTGAGTAAATGAAGGCTGGCCACCCCACTCTGGAAACTGCCCAGGACGGATGGGAAAAAAGTGGGGCGGGTGGGGGGACTACTTTCAGGCACCACAGAACAGTAAGTTGCTGGTAAGTGTTGATCAAACATTTATCTATCCCTTCTATAGGATGTACTTGAAGGAATAGAGTGAAAAAATTCTCCAAAATCTAGAAGAGTGAAATAAACCTCTGGACTATATCATGCAACTTTTCTGCCTGTATTAATTGGAAAACAAAAATAAGCCTCCGAGCAGCCTGCAAGGCTGGGTTTAGAAGAAAATGACTCATGTCTACCAGCAGAGGGCGAGCTCAGGAGGCAGCCTAGGATTCCGTTAGAGTTTGGCTCCCTGGAGCGGTTTCTGGTTGGGTCTGCATTGAGAAGACTAATCGTGGGAGTTTTGAGGCCACTCTTGAAGACAGGAGAGAGAATTCAGGGACACATTCAGGTGCAAACAGAGATAATGGGCATCTGAGCAAGAGCTGGCAGTAATAGACCCTCTGCCTCAAAGTAAGTGCAGAACTGAGAGGTGGTTTTGTCTTCCACATGGATTCTCCAAGTGTGGTCCACAGCCCAGCAGCGCAGGCAGCATTTGGGGGCGAGTGAGAAAGGCGGTTTCAGGCACCATCCCTGAGCTGCTGAATCAGTCTTGCATTTTAAGAAAATCTCCAGGCCAATTCCTCACAAAATAATAATTTGAAAAGCTGCTCAACCAAGCCATTTCCGAGACAATGGGTTTGACCTAACCTTCCTCCCACGCTCCCTTCCCGCATAACACGCTATGGAGCAGTCATTGCATTTGGAAGTGGCCTGTACCACTAATGGTTTTAGTACCTAACATTTTCTGAAATACTGTTTAATCATTTTTCAAAACTTTGATCTATAGCTATCTTTAGAAAGTCGTCTGGAGTAGCTCTCCGCGTCCCAGCTCTGCCTCTTTTTCATTAGACTGTGGTTTAACTTTAACCTCACGTGACCGGAAAAGCACTCTGCCCTCGCCTGAATGAATCACAGAGACTTGGGGACGACTCCCTGCCCCCGACCTCACCCTGCTGGAATCCCCGGAATTCTGCCATAGCAGAGTTGGGTTCTTCATAACCTTTGGGTGTTCAGGGGATCCCTATTACAGCACAAGTGTCCTGTAGGGGCGGTTGGCATCCTTCAAGCAAACAACATTTCAGTAGCTAAGGCCTTTACTGACAGCCATCCCTTTAACCCGTTTAGCCCCCTGCCAGGGAGTATTCTCTCTCCTCTAAGTAAGAGGAAATGGGGGCTCACAGAGGTTAACTTGCCCAAAGCCACTGAGGACATTAACGACAGTCCTGAGCCAGCTGTGTGTGGTTCCAAAGCCTGGTGACTTCACCCTCGTGGACTTCTCCACCAGAATGGGGCTCAGGCCAGATGCCTGGTGGGCCAAACGGGGCCAGGAGAGGAGGGCAAGACAGTGGGAAAGGAAGTGGGTGGGGTCAGAGACCCTTTTATTTTGTGGGAGCTGGCTCTCGCTGCCTCTTGGGATCCAGTTAGGATGAGTACTCATCCCAGCTGAGGGCAGCCACCGGGAGGAGAATGGCAGCTTCAGCTGACTTGTGATAATGGCTTCGCCTCAGTGATTCCTGCAGGGGGGACAGGAGGAGGAGTTTACCCTGCCCTCCTCTGACCCCCACTTTAGTTTTCTTCTGATTAAGTCAGGACACTGGTTAGGCCATATTTACCAGTGGGCAGGGGCATGCCACCCAGAAATTCTCTTTTGTTGAGAAAAATAGCCATCTTGTTCTCTCTGGGTGCCTCATTTCCCTCATTTTAAAATGAGGATAATAGTAGTTTCTACCTCAATAGGACGATTGCCAGGATGAAATGAATTAATAGATGTCAAGTGCCCGGCCCATTTTAATGTGAGCCTGGCAATGGATTCATCCCTTTGAATTGTAAAAGCCCCCATTGGTCAGATTTGGCTTTAGAACGAGTCAGAGGCCCCACCCATGCTTTTTGCTTAAGTCACATGCTCCAGCATATTTCCTGGTTTCACTCCACTGGGAGGTAAGGGCCCCTGGTTAACAATAAAGTGGCGTATACCTATTTCCCATTTGCTCTCACCTCTGAGGTACCACCCCTTAGGGAGCCTCCCTAGAAAGGGGTATCTGGGTCATTCCAGCACTCTTGAACACATAACCCTAATAATAATAATATCATCCCACTGCCACATACTGCCATTACACAGCTCAAAGTTCTGCAAAGAACTGGAGGTCAGATAAAGAGGGCAGAAAATTGCAAGTGGGGAATCCCAAGGTGGTCTCCAAGGCTCCTCACAATTCCAAGCAATGAGAACACACCAACTAGAACATCCTTTGGCCAGATTCCTAACCCCCCCCCCTTTTTTTTTTTTTTTTGCAAAGAGCTCATTCTGAAAATGAGAATCATTTATCTTGTAGATGGAAGTGTTATGAGGTAGGTAGTTAAGAGTCGATGGGCAGAGGGATAGTAATGTCATCTTTCACACACCCAGGAAAATGATCTGTATATTCAGGCTAAGGGCACAATTTAAGCTAAGAGGCTCCTGGGAGGGAAAAGCCAAGAGCAAGCACAGGCATTTTATTTCTGTTAATATGTTTAGTTTGGCTGTTGTTGAGCACACGGTTGGGTTAATGCAGGAAAGCACTTCAATTTCACACTCGAGAGCCAGGCTAAGCACGCACCCCTCCCCGAGATGATAACAACTCTTCAAAGTGGAAACAATAGTATCTGCTGAAAAGGATTATAAAGATTAATAAAATGACATATGTAAAGCATATTTTAAGTGCTCAAAAAATAACAGCTATTACTCTGTTAATTGTGTATTCCATACGATATTATCTGTACACAAACGGGTAGAACTCAGACTGGAAGAACATACATCACAATGTTAATAGGAGTTACCTCTGGGTGATGAGTTAGTTTTTGTTTTATACTTTTCTGTATTGTCTCACAGCTATACAATTTTTATTTCTGTAGTCAGAAAAAATACATAATTTTGGAAAAGATGGTAACAATTTATTGAACACCATATGTAGGCTTATAAATGTGTCAGGTACTCTGCAAGGACCCCATCCAATCTTCCCAAGAGGCATGGCTATAGCCATTTTCAATTTACATTTTATGGAAGAGGAGACTGAGATATGTAAGGTTAAATGACTTGCCAGTGAGTTGTGTAGCAGAGCTTTGAATACAGGCCTGTTGAGACCAGTCCCTGTGCCCAGCGGTTCTCAACTGGAGTGGGAGATGGAGAGGGAGATGGAGATGATGGTCAGAAACCCCAACTCCTTCTTCATATTCCTTCTGCCCCTGTCACCCACACGCTGACACACCTGCACTCGCACACACACACACACACACTGACACACTCACCCCCTTCCCTCCTCCCCGTATACCATGTTGGATACTGAAGGCACAGATCATGAATTCAGTGGGGCCAAAACCAGCGTTGGGAATAGAGGATAGGACGGTAATAGAGAAATCACGCACAGACACACTCTTACGCGGTGGACGCTGGTTTGGGTTTGGTCTTGGGTGCTGTCGTGCACAGCAGTCAAGCAAATCCCTACAGATGCTGCGTCTCAGAGGACTCCACCATAGGTGTGTGAGAACGCCAGCCTAACTAACTGAACTGGGGTTTTGCGGCAACAGATGGTCCCGTGCAGCAGGCCCATCGGTCTCTGCGACACAGAAAGCCTGGTTAAAGCCATTCCCAGGCCTGAAGGGGCTTCAAGCAGCGGTGGGCCTGATTAGTGTATGAGAAACACTCACTGTGCTCGCAAGCCGGCTGATTGTTCTAAGGCTCTGGAGAAAATCAGATGTCCGTGTTTGTCTTTGCCAAATTTCGAATTAATTCCTTGCCTGTAATTTGGAGGGGGCTCTATGAATGATGGGGTCCCTGCAGGGGCATAAATGAATCAAGAGCGGCTCATTCCGTGAATTTGTAGCGTCTTTGTTTCCCTGGTCAGGTTTAAAGCAAGTAGTTGCTTTGGAAGGTCAGGTGTGTTCCCTTGCATACAGCCTAAGTAGGGGACGTTAGAATCTTCCAGGGTCACTACACCCAGGGGCAAATCAATACCATGCTTGGCCTTTGCAAACTCCTCCCAGCAGTGCGTAAAAGACTGTTTTGGTAGACGGCTCCCTGTAGGTCATCGGTTCATTAATGAAATGGGGCACTCGTGTATTTTTTGAAACGACATCATGAATTTTAGCATTGGTTGAAACTGTCTGATCACCACGTTAATGACTCTTTCTCTTTATTTATTTATTTATTTGAGAAAGTGAGAGAGAGAGAGAGAGAGCACAAGCTGGGAAGGAGCAGAGGGAGAGGGAGAAGGAGGCTTCCCACTGAGCTGGGAGCCGGGCTCAATCCCAGGACCCTGACATCATGACCCGAGCCCAAGGCAGACTTAACTGACTGAGCCACCCAGGTGCCCCTCTGCCACATTCTAATGCCTGTCTGAATGGGGCCCACAGTGGGAGGGGGAGTTCTGCTTTACTTTGGGGGAGATCATATGGGTTTTTGAATTCATACATACCAAAGGCCAGGGACAGGCCCCTGGCCATGTAAAACCTTTACCCCACATAGTCTACCTGGGTTATAGGCAGAGGAGAAAGGTCTGATGAAGTAGGGATTTAGAGATCTGTGTGAGGTGTGATTAAAAAAATGAGTGACCCTGGGGCACCTGGGTGGCTCAGTCGGTTAAGCGTCCGACTCTTGATTTTGGCTCAGGTCATGATCTCATGAGTCATGGGATCAAACCCTGCGTCGGGATCTGTGCTGAGCGTGCAGTCTACTTACAATTCTCTCTTTCCCTCTCAACCTCTATCCCCCGAATGTGAGTGCTCTCTCTCTCTCAAAAACAAAAAGTGACCCTAATCTAGATAATATTTTATAGCCTTTTATAGTTTAGAAAACACATTTATGTATGTTATGTCATTCAATGTTCACAAAATCCTCAAATTAGGGTTTAGCAGGTGTATTATTACCTCCATTTTCCAGAGGAGGAGTCTGAAGTTGAGTGACTTGCCCAGGGTCACATTAATACATGACAGAGGCAAGCTTCAGCCTTTTGGACTCTGGACCACATGAGTGACATGCTTTAAAGAGGCTCTACGTGAATGTCACCGCTCAAAACAGTTTGGAACCCCACAAGCCTAAGATCAGGGACTTGCCTACAGATCCGGTTATAAAAATCCCCAAGGGAGAATATGGATTATAACTTTGTTGTTGTTTGCACTTTGACCAAAAAAAAGAGATGCTCATCTTTACATCTTACTTATCACAGTGGACCATTTGGGGGCTTCAAAAGAACAATTTAGTAAAGTAGACTTTTCAAAGACATTTCCTCCCAGTACTTCCAAGCAAGTGCATGACCTGAACTGACTCTCTTGGAGATCTTCCCAGGGCTCTTCGGACCTTAACTTCACAGGCAAAGTAACTGTGAAATCACCTAGAAGTGTGCTGCCACTGTGAAGCCTAAACCCCATGATACACTGTGGGCCCTGTGGCAGTCATGGTGCATCTCCCACTGTATTTGAATGGTGTGCTTCCAGAACTCCAATCCCTGCTAGGCAGGCAGCACGTCAAGAGCCTGACACAACAACACCTCTCTATTCCCTTCTCTATCCTCTAGCCTTGCCAAAGCCCTACTTCTGAAGTCGTGTAGAAAAAATTTCCCTGTTCCTCAATTTTTCAGCATGTATCCTCAGGAACTTTACCCACTGCACGGCTAAAAGACTAGAATAAGCTAAAATGTAAAACAATCCACGGAAGACTCAATATAGTTAAGATGACAGTACTACCTAAAGCTATCTACAGATTTAAAGCAACTCCTGTCAAAGTCCCAATGGCACTGGATTTTTTTTTTTTTTACAAAAATAGAAATACCCATCCTGAAATTCATATGGAATCTCAAGGTCTCCTGAATAGGCAAAACAATCTTGAAAAAGAACAAAGCTAGAGGTCTCACACTTCCTGATTTAAAAACTTAATACAAAGTCACAGTGATAGAAACAGTATGGTACTGGCATAAAGACAGACACATAGACCAATGGAATAGAATAGAGGGCCTAGAAATAGACTCTTACATAGATGGTCAAATGATTTTGACAAGGGGGTCAAGGCCATTCAACTGGAGAAAAAACAATCTTTTCAATGAATGGTGTTGGGAAAACCAGATATCCACACACAAAAGAATGAAATTGGACCCTTACTTTACACCATATACAAAAATTGGTCAAAATGAATTAAAGATCTAAAAGTAAGAACTAAAACTATAAAATTCTTAAAGAAAACATAGGAGGAAAGCTTTGTGACCTTGGATTTAGCAATGGTTTCTTGAACATGACATTAAAACACAGGGAACAAAAAAGCAAAACCAGATAAATTATACTATAACAAAATAAAAAACTTCTGTGTGCTGAGGTGCCTGTCTGGCTCAGTCAGTAGAGCACAAGACTCTTGATCTTGGGGTTTTAAGTTTGAGCCCCACTGTAGGTGTGGAGATTACTAAAATAAAATGGGAGAAAATATTAGCAAATCATATATCTGATAAGGAGTTAATATCCAGAATATATAAATAACACCAACAACTCAATAACAAGAAACCAAACTACCTGATTCAAAAATGGGCAAGGGATGTGAATAGGCATTTCTCCAAAGAAGATATATAAACGGCCAACAAGAACATGAACAGATGCTCAACATCATTCATCTTTGGGAAAATGCAAACCAAAACCACAATGAGAGATCACCTCATGCTCATTAGGGTGGCTACTATCAAAACCCCCAGAAAATAACAGGTGTTGGTGAAGATGTAGAGAAGCTGGAACACCCGCGAACTGCTGGTGGGAATGTAAAATGGCGCAGCGGCTACGGTAGTGGTGTGTTAGAGAATTACCTGATGCTCCAGTGATTTCACTTGTGTATATATACCCAAAGGAGGTGAAAGCAGAGTCCTGAAGAGAGATTTGTACACCCATATTTGTAGCATTATCTACAATAGTCGAAAAGAGGAAGCAACCCAAGTAACTGTTCATGGATGAATGGATAAACAAAATTTTGTTCAGCCCTAAAAGGGAAGGAAATTGCAACACATGCTACAACATGAATGAACCTTGAGGGCATGATGCTAAGGGAAATAGGCCAGCCACAAAAGGGCAAATCAGACCGATTCCACTTAGAAGAGGTCCCTAGAGTAGTCAGATTCATAGAGATGAAAGTAGAATGGTGGTTGCAGGGGCTGAGGGGAGAGAAACACAGGAAATTGTTGTTTAATGGGTGCAGAGTTTTAGTTTTCCAAGAAGAGAAGACTTCTTGAGACTGGACAACAATGCAAATACACTTAACACTATTGAACTCTACACTTAAAAGTGATTAAGATGTTAACTTTTATGTTATGTGTACTTTGTCATGATATTTTAAGAAAGTATAACAATCTTCCTAATTGCACTTCTTGAAAAAATGTAGTTGATGTATGTTGAAGTGTGACCTCTTAAAGCGGTTTGTTGTGTGGGAGAAAGCTCAGTAGAATACTGGCCGTGAGAGCCCCCACACTGGCAACTGCCCGCAACCACTAGAGTCACAGGCTCTGCTACTCTCCCCTTGTTGCTGGAGGCTCTGGAGCCGAGGGACAGCCCTGGTGGGCTCATCCCACTCTTGCCAACTAGGCCAGCGCGTATTTTTCTTTGACTCTGGTTGCTGGCAGGAAATGTAGGGGAAGGTGAGCAACTGGTCTTTAAATATTCAGATACTGTCTAAGGAAGTTCAATGAAACAGGCTCAGAAGGTCAGATTAACCTCCAGGAGACACACAAGTACGATTCACTGTCATCCACACTGCAGTGTTAGAGATGGATGGAGACGAGCCCCCGAATCTTCATCCTACCAGCAGTTGTCACTTACCAGCCACGTGATTGTGGGCAAGTCATGTAATCTCTTTGGGCTGAATTCATTACCTTTAACGTGAATTAAATACCTCCTCTATCTATCTAATAAGGTTAGTAAAAATATATGAAATGAAATAGGAAAATTCTTTAGTCTAGAGAGATACCTAGATAAATATTAATTTTTATGAGCTCGGGAATTTTTGTTTAATAAATGGGGACAATTTGTTTCCCCCTTGCTTGGATTTTAGAGGTAAATGTATGTACAGTGTGTAGCACAGGAGTGAGCCCAGAGTAGGTTCAATAAAGGATAGTTATGATGGTTTTTACTTACTACTGTTCCCCTGTGAGTGGCCTTGCCCCACCTGCTTCCCTAGGAGACGGAGGGACTTGGGGAGGCTGGATGGTGGGAGACTGGAGCAGGGCATACATTGGACTCTACCTGCCCAGCATCAATTCCCTTGCCAGCTTCTAAGGGCATTCCTATTCTTTCTTGGGTAATTTCCCTTCCCTTCCTCAGTCCATGTGCTTCAGGTATGGTGCTCCCTCCTCCTTTCTTCTCCCCAGCCTGGTCTTCCAGGATGAATCATGGTATTCCTAGATATTCTATTATATGCCCTCCCATCTTCGCCTTGGCCACAGTGATTGGTTCAGCAATGGGCTCATGACCTAATCCAGGATAATGAAACACAACCCTGGGTCTTTTGCTGCCCACATTGGAAAAGAAGAAAACCTTCTGTGAGATCACTTAGATGGTGAAATATAAGCCCTGAATCCAAGAGATGGAGAAAGTCACACAATTGATGAACAAATTTGAATACATGGGTCCAACCAAGTGAACCACTCCTGGACATTTTAGTTACTTGAGCCAATAAATCCACCACAATCGCCCACCCCACTACCCTCTTTTTCGGTCAGTTTGTGTTAAGTTTTTGCCATTTACAACTGAAAGTTTGACTGATGTAATTAGGAGAGGAACAGACTTCTGAATTTATCCCCCAACCTCAATGATGTCCCTTTTTTCCTTCTGGGTAGATCCCCATAACAACAGCTCACCCTTCGTCCGAACTCTTCCCCTTGCTTCACTTCCTGGGGATAGCCATCAATCAGAAAGCCCTTGGTGTCACTGAGGCTGGCCAACATGGCCTCCTTCAGGAGCTCCAGAATGATGCCCTGGAGCAGAGAGACAGTGGTCAGGATCTGAGCACTTCCACAGAACAACACTATTACCACCCATCTCCACTAGTCATTCCATTTTGGGAGGGAGAAAGGTTCAGATAAGGTTAACAGACAATATAATATATCATATTTCATCCACTCTTAGGCTCACTTTCCCCCACATTTTATTGTCTATGAAATTGGTAGGTATCTTACAATCAGTCACAGTTTAGTACTTTTTTTTTTGTGCTGGTATAGTTATATATGGAATAGTTTATTAGCTATATTTTACTGGGGTATCTTAAAAGCATCAGAATAGATGAAATACAGTGGCTGTATTTCATATGTTAACACTCCATAATGGCAGTTTAAAACTAGGCAAAACAGGGCATAAAATGTGCTTCTCTGTTTATTTTTTCCAGTAAATATTTTATAAGCTCTGGTAGTTAATACAGCTGCACTGTACAAGCCCTGATTACAGAGCCTAGCATGGGCCCTTGTAGGGCACAGATGAATATTTTTTGATACCCATGGCATCCAGCTACTCAGAGATGGATGGTGAGTTGAAAGGAAAAAAGATGCATCAAGGGATATTCTTTACTTAAACTATCTAAGGAAGATACCAGATTGCAAGATAATGCTATCACACTTTCCAGACAAGACCAAAATGTTATTCTCTATTTTCCAGAGGGTTCTAAATATAGGCTGTGCTGCAGCATGCTCACCTCAGCTTTGAAGGTTTTAACACTAACGTGGGGACCAGTTTCTTGGGAGAATATGAGATTGGCTAACACTCGAGGGGCTGGCAGAGCAACAGAGGGGAAAGAGCCCGGGCCGGGACAATGTGGTCTGGCAGACGGGTCTCTGCTGTGGACCCTCCACCTGCCTCTTGACTTTTACATCAGAGAGAAATAAAATGTAGCTATCGTCTTTTGGGGCTTCTTTTTTCCAGCAGCTTAGAGTAACAGCAACACTCCAAAATATCCACTGCTTACCGCCCCCTCCCACCAGGGAGGGCAACTGTTGCTTACTGAGGGCACGAGGTCGCCACGTTCCATGATGTCTCTGATCAATTTGCTTCTTTCAGATTCTGATGACAGCTCATTACGCAAGAGCTCACCAGTCGAGAGATGTGTAAATCCGTATTTTTCCACCAGCTTTTCACACTGTGTGCCTTTGCCAGAGCCTGGGCCACCTAGAAAAGGAGTGATGTATCAGACACCCGTCCCAAGTCGCCACGATGAACAAGCCTACGCACTTCATTCACCAAGCACGTACGGGGTACTTATGCTTTACAGGGAGCTGCTTTGGGAGCTGTGGATACAGTGGAGAATGGGGTACATTTCTTGCCCTCAAAGAGCGGGCTGCCCAAGGCGGGGGGTGGGCAGGCATTATACCCCAACAAGCAGTTAGTAGGGAACTACTGTAGGTATCTAGTGGGGAGAGTTCTTGCTGCTCCAGGGGCCTTGGGGAGGGGTGCAGGCCTCTTTCGGTAGAGATGAAAGAGAAGTTTCCTGGGGGAACTGAATACACTCATGTGCAAAGCCTAACCACCGTGCTGGGTACACAGTTGGTGCTCAACAAATGTTAGCTATTAATTTTTAAAATACATTGTTTTCATTTTCAAACAATCCCAACATACAGAAGCTATCAGTAGAGAACAAAGAACTTTCTGAAATATTTGAGAGTCAGTGGCCAACCTGATGTCTCATCGCTACAGAACACTTTAGTTTCATTGCCTCCAGACAAGGAGCACATCCTTCTACTTAACTACATCTTCACAACCCATTCAGATTTCGGTGCATTTGTCCCAGTAAAGTCCTTTGAACCAATGTGTCAAGTTCAGAATCATGCACTGTCTTTTGTTGTCATGTCCTTCTGGTCTCCTTCCATACAGAACAAATTTCTTCATGTTTCCTCGACACTTTTGGAGGTTATATTTATTTTGTAGAATGTCCCTCAATATGATTTTTTTTCCTGCTGTGTTCTGAATGTTATTATTACTTCTGAGTATGAGCCATATTCCTTGGATGAGCATTACACCCTTGACTCTTTCTCTTGTCTTCCCCCACCCCAAGTTCAACCAGTTGCTAAATTATAAGATTTTACATCTGAAAATAACAGCTAACCTTTATCAGCAGCTTACTGTACCACTCACTGTTCTAAGCATTTAATGTATTAATTTAAAATAACCTTAAGAGGCAGGCACTATTGCCCCCATTTTACCGATGGGGAAGGAGAGACACAGAGAATTAACTCAGCTGACATAGCTGCATGGCTAGTATGTAGCAAGTCAAGGCTGTGAATGAAGCCTGGACTCTGGCTCTCAGAGGCATTTCCTCTTCTCTTCCCTACTAGCCAGGCTTGCCTGTGGGATGAGCCGGTCCTCAAGAGTCATTCTGCCTCTGGGGGGGAGGGGCGAGGCTTCAGAGTCCAGCAGACCTGCTGGCAGGATGATTTGCCTAAAAAGCATTGACACTTCCCAGCTCCAGAGCATTCAATGGCTTCCCAGTCCCCACAGGATAAGATCCGGACTCCTTAGGGTGGCATTTCAACCTTCCAGAATCTAGTTTAAGCTCTCCAATCTTTTTTTTTTTTTCATTTCTTATCCTCGTCCAATACTGTCACGTCCAGCTACATACTGTCCCTGCAACAAGACATAATTTTTCCAGGCCACCGTGCTTTTGCTCTCCCAGGTCCTCAGCCTCGTAGGTCCTTCCTTCCTCCTCTAACTACAGAGATCCTCTTCATCTCTTAGGCCTCCATCAGATGTTTGCCCCTTCTGCCAGGAATCAGACTTGTCCCTCTACCCTCTACCCTCTGTGGGAGTGAGCAGTTTCAACAACACGTGGGGGCCTGCGGCCTGTCCGCAGCTTGGACTCCAGGTCCCTCACTAGTATTGTAACTTGCACACAGTAGGTGCTTCATAAGTGCCTGACGGACAAATTTTTTCCTGTTAGAGAGAATACTGAATATTAAAATGAAAAACGTGGTGGGGATGTTGACATAGTAGTGAGGATTTATGACTTATTCCGCCATTTCCCTGGTTCGCCTCACTTCATATTCAAAACTCCTCTCTGAGGACAGTTAGCAACTTCCCTCTTGAGGGAAACTTTGTTGGTCCTTGTGAGTAGAAGGGCCTCGCCTTCTCTCTCCTTTGGCCTGGCAGAAAATGAAGGAAAGTCCACGTTTTCTATGTTCTGCTCAGCCACACAGCTGCTGTCAGCTAAGCAGGGAGGGTTCAGACACCTCACAGGACTGTCATGGACAGGCTAGATGCAACAGGAAGACAGCAATTACCGGCTCACCAAAACAATGCAGACCACTCGGGAGGCACAGCCAGTCGCCAGCTAACGCTGCACTTGCCCTGAGCACTGGGACGGTCTCCTACCACAACAGAAACGGAGGGAGAGTACGGGAACGAGAGAAGGCCACTCAGGCAAGGAGTGCTTCCAGATAAAAGAGTAAGGACAACAAGGGGCTGAGCCCCTGCAGAAGCCTCCAGCGCTTCCGTGGTCGCATTTACCTAGAAACCCTTTTCTTGGGATGGCTGGAAATCAGTCATGTGGAAAAGGTGTTTTCAGACTCGGCTTACGAGGCAAAAATGCGGCATTCCGAGGACTTTCTTCCTTCAGCATTCCACTAATATGACTATTACAGTTTTTGTGTCTCTAAAATGTTATTTAATAAATTTTGACACAAAGGCAATTAAAAATCCTCAGCTCAAATTAACAACAGCTGTGTGTTCAACGGCAGCCACCGCCCCAGTTAGGAACCTTTTGTGGAGCAACAGCTGCAAATTCTCAGCATTCTTTGGCCAAATGGTGCAGGCACAGTGGAATTCTAAGTAATCCACACAATGATTTGATTCTTCCCAGGGCTCCAAACTGGAGAACAAAGTGATTTTTATCACTGCAGTGAAGACACAAACACTGTGAGTAGAAATATGAATTTTCATATAATGTCACTTGCACGTCTTTGAGGCCTGATGACTTTTAAATAAAAAACAACGGGGTTGATATCCCGCCAGGATAATTTGTTATAACGGAAAATAATCTTTTGAGGTGCCACATATCAGAATGAGTGGGCTGTGTTCTCTGGTGACGGGATGACTGATAGCGGTGAGGAACTGTCACGTTTTCTGTCCTCTCACTGACTCCTGGTGGATCATTCCTCAAGGCTCAAACCCCGCAGCGACCCTACACGCAATACCACGTGGTGTCATTCACAAAGTGTCTGCGATGTGAGATCCCAGTTCGAAGGGGTTGTCACCACTTCAAAAGAAAAAATAGTTGAGAAATCTTTATTTTCAACCTCCAATATAAGTTTTTTTCCATGGAAAGCCCAAGGTGCTATATTGTGCAAGCGGAAATACTGGGAACGCTCATGTCACAGCTGGGTAGGTATCCGCCCCCCACTGAGGTGCCAACAGCGCTACACAGAAGGAGGCCCTGCGGAAGAGCTGCCAACCCGGGGGTCCCTGTTCTTCCTTGTGGTGGAACTGAAAGCGGCATCACCACCTCCACAGTTGTCCGGAGACAACTCCTGGCTTCACTGGCTGGGCCCTGCAAGAGAGCACCTGCCCCCAAAGCAACTATTGCATTGTGCTGGGTGTCAGGATGGAAGGGCTAAGCTGGTGTGTTGTAGCACGTTCTGGGCTCAGAAAGAGAAGATCAAACAAATCATGATGTCAGGTAGGTAATTAGCTGAACCCCAAATCCAAACAAATGCAAGTATGTAAGTTTCTATTACACTTTAATTTTTTTTAAAAAAGATTTTATTTATTTATTTGTTTGATACAGAGAGCAAGCGAGTGAGCCAACAATTGAGCACAAGCTGGGGGAGGGGGGGTGCGGCAGAGGGAGAGGGAGAAGCAGGCTCCCCGCTGCTCAGGGCTTGACATGGGACTCCATCCTGCGACCCTAGGATCATGACCTGAGCCAAAGGCAGACACTTGACTGACGGAGCCACCTAGGTGCCCCTACACTTTTATTTTTAAATATTTCAAATAGCAATGGCACAGACCAGGTTATAATGTCCTTTGTTGACATTTTATGGTATCTTGTTAACTGGAGGGTGCCACCTGGAATTAAGACTATTAATACAGCTCTTCCTTTGACTAACATCTGCTGGGCAGCTAGTATAGGTCAGATGCTGTGCTAAGTACTGAGATTAAAAGATTCCAAGGCCCTGTCCTTTCCAACAGAGAATTCAGTCCAATTGGGAGGCTGGCAGGTGAACCCAGCATCACAGCAGTGAGATAGACCTGTGACCCGGGTCTGTAAACACCACTGCACAAACACTGGGAGGGACTCCTCGCCCCGGCGGGAATTAATGAGTATGCACAATTGCCTTCACCAGTACAGGGGAAATGTGGAAAAGAAGAGCATGAAAGGTGAGCCTGGTATCTTTAGTACGGTGGTTTGGAGTGTGAGCTGGTCCTGCGGAGAATGGCAGGAAGGGAGGAGAGTATTGTACTGGGAAGGGCACAGGGCAGGTGGATCAGTCAATAAAATCCCAGCTCTGCTACTTACTAGTCATGTGGCTACAGGGGAGTCTGGCTTTCTCTGAGACTTAGTTTCTTCATCTGTAAAATAAGGGGAAATGAGAATCCACGCTCTGCCTCAATCCACCTTAGATTCTCCTTCTTCCTTCTCTCCCATACCTGACCAGTTGTTAAGCCACTTAGAAAAGCCGAGTCCATGTTTAAAGTCTCTGAAATCTGTCCCTTTGCCCAAAATTTCATTAAACACTTCCCTTGTCCCCATCTCTCTGCCCCCAAACTGGTGATTGGTAAATACTACATATAGAAAGGGAAGGTCCCTCATCCTGCTAGTTCTTCCTGAGTTATATATGCAGGTGTCAGCCAGTGTATTGGGGTTTGAATTACACATAATATAAAATTTGGGGATTAGCCATCACTTAGGGATGTCCAGACCACTTGTAGGTAATTAAGATATATATCAGCATGTGTGTTTACACACACGCACACACACGCACACACACACACACACACACACACACACAAATAGATGTGTCTGATTTAGAAAACTCATAAAATTTATTTTCTGTAAGGCACAGCAGAGAGGATAGCATTCTCTGGGTTCTAATTGTCATCAGGCAAAGTTTTCCAGATCTTAATTCCCATCCCACCCCAGCCTCAGGATTCTTTAAACCTCTTCAGCACCGATGACCTGCATCACTGACCCAATGTTAGCTCCCTATTCATCTGGCAGAACCTGAGAGTTCCTTGTGGTGTGGGTCTATCCTTCCACTCTGCTTGTGTCTTTCTCTCACTTCTTCTTTTCAACTTCTCAACTTGTTCTCTGCCCTCCTTGTGACCTCATAGATTTAGTCTATTCCCTTTGGACCACTTACCTCCCTAGCCAGCTGGACACCAGGCCATAGCTGTGAATCCTTTGCCCCCAGTGAATTCTGTTGTGGCTGCCATGAGAACCAGCAACTACTCTCTGCCCAACCTACTTACTTTACTTTATGGCATCTACTCTGGGTTGCTAAGGATTCCTTGAGGAAGTTGGAAAACCAAGCCAACTGGGTCATGCTATCTAACTTCAAAATAGCTTCTATTGCTTCTGGGTAAATATATTCCTCTTTTGCTGATACCAAATTGGATGTCCATGGATAGATTCCAATATTTCCCCATTGTCCTCAAACCTTCCAACATAGTCCTCAAACATATTCAAACATATTCTTACTCCTACAAGTATTTTTAATCCTCCCATTCCCTAGGAAGATGAAGGCTATCTTCTTTCCTCAACATTTTCAAATCTTATGTGTCTTCATCTCTTGTCTTCTGTCCCTCCTTTCTTTTGTTTGGAAGACTATTTTATACTACTATTCAGCTGAAGGCTGACTTCTCTGCTTTGGCTCTTGCAGCACTGTGGCATTTTCCTTGACAGCACTTTTCACAGTATAAGGACTCTCTCTCATCTATCTGTCAACCATCTACTTAAGGTCTGTCTTCTGTGTTAGACTCGATAGTTCACAAGCACAGGCTATGGGTATGCTTTGCTCACTGTGGAGCCCAAACTCAGTGCCTGAAACACAACAGACACTTCATAATCATGGCGGAAAGAATAAATTATTTTTATTTATTTATTTATTTATTTATTTATTTATTTTTTTAGATTTTATTTATTTATTTGACAGAGATAGAGACAGCCAGCGAGAGAGGGAACACAAGCAGGGGGAGTGGGAGAGGAAGAAGCAGGCTCCTAGCGGAGGAGCCTGATGTGGGACTCGATCCCAGAACCCCGGGATCACGCCCTGAGCCAAAGGCAGACGCTTAACTACTGCGCCACCCAGGCGCCTCTATTTTATTTTATTATTTTAATTCCAGTATAGTTAACATACAGTCTTATGTTAGTTTCAAGTGTACAATGTAGTGACTCAACACTTCCACACATCACCCAGTGCTCATCACAAGTGCAATCCTTAGTCCCCATCACCTATTACATCCATCCTCTTCAAGAATACATTATTTGATGATGAAAGGATCCTCACCTCCTTCCTGCTCCAAAAACTTGCTCCTCTTTCTTGTCCACATTAAATGTACTCCTCTCAGTTGGCACCATCTTATTTCTCTTCTGTGTAACAATAGGCTGATTTCTTTCCAATCCAAATGAAAATATTTCTACCATTGTCTGCATCCTCTAGTTATTTTTATATTCTTTCCTATTTTTTTTTTTTTTGGTATCCTGAAACTGCCTGTTTCCATTTCCCTCTCTTTTATTGACTCCCTGTCCTCTTGCAAGCCACATCCTGCTCTCATCACTCTCTGAAGTTGATCTTTTAGAGTTCAGAGTGATTGTGTAATTGTTGTATAATTTAATGACCTTCTTCTAGTCTTTACCATTTTTGTCCCTTTCGTAGCATTTAATACCATTGATAAACATCTTGGAATTCTCTCTTCAACTGGCTTCCAGGACACATATTTTGCCCACATTCTCTTCCTTCCTTTGCTAGGCTGAAGCTCACAGAGAATAGAGAGTGCTTTATTTTTGTTGGTATCCCCACAGAACCTTGCATGGTGTCACAGGCAACTGTTCAGTAGGGTCAATGTCTAGGAATCTTGTGGCCCCACAAAAGTGACAACTATTTCCTTTCATGTCAAAGGAACATGGACCAAATGACTCAAGTGGCGGGTTTGTATCTCGTACCTGTATCCAGGTAGAGGACACTGATCAAGTCACTTATCCTCTTGGAGCTTCAACCTCTTTAATTACAAATTAGGGAACAGCACTTTCATATTGTGATACTATTTAACATCTTTAAAGATGGATAGTCTTTACAGTTACAGCTTGTGAACGTATCAACTATCTTTTGCATATCAAACTATCCTATTTTTATATAGTCATCAGAGTTGTTTAAAAATCTATTCAGTTCTTACCTCTTGAAATACTTCTTTCTCCCTAAGTGAAAATGTGCTCTAAGGCTGGGTTTAGGTTTTTGTAACTGAATGATTCCTTTCAGAGGAAAGCTATTATTCCATCGGATCATGAACTGACTGTGCCCTAGGAATGATCCCCAACCACTGTAGGGCTATGAGTCACTTTCAACTTTCCGTATCTGGGATGAGCTCTATCACCATGCTGAGTTTCAGCAGGCTGTTGCTGTGAACTGACTCTGTGTGACCGGAAACAACTAAGAAAAAATAGATCTTTATCCTCAAAGACAACATCTCTATTAGTTCTGAAATGCACTGCTGCTTCAGGTTATTTGGTGAATAGGATAAAATATGCCAGTGACAGGGTCAGCGGCAGGTTATATGGAAAAACTTCACATGTGACCATGAACTTCTTGATGGCCGGTGTTATGCCTTACGTATCAGTGCTTGGTGTATAGTGGGCACTCAGTAGTTGTCAGATCAGTGAATGAATGAATAAATGGATGGTAAACAATCTGAGAGCTTCAGGGAGTGGGAAGTAGCCTGTGACATTGAGAGTTAGCCAATTTTAGCTCTAGGCCATTCCTGCATTGAACTAGCTGAGTGATCCTGGGAGACCTTGGGAGCTTTCGTCTCTTTGGATGCTGGCTTCCTTGTCTGTGAACTGAAGAGTCTGGATTAAATTAGTGGCCCTGCTCTCTCTCTGTGCTTACGTGTGTGTGTTTTATTACTCTTCCTAAATATTCGAGCTTCCCTTCCATAGTGCTCGTCCCCGAGAAACGATTATTTGTCCCTACTTTTTTTAACTTGAGAGTTCCCAAGTGCTTTGGTCAATGAAATGTGAGCAGAAGTCGATGTGTGTCACATCTAGACAGAGGTTTTTAAAGCCAGTACATGGTTTTCTATGCCTCTTGTCCCTTTACCATGAAACTAACAATGTGTCAGAGAGTAGGGGTTCCATCAGCATGGTTACCAGAGTGAAGCCTAGTCACCTGTTGATGAACGTGTAGCATTAGTCCAGAACGAGAACAAGAAGAGGAAGAGGAGAAAGAAGAAGAAAAAAAATCTTTGTTGCTCTACACTACAGAGATTTTTAGGTGGGCTTATTTGTTACTACAGCATAACCTAGCTTCTTCTGACTGATACGTTCCCAAACTTGCCTGTGTAGCATAATCACCTAGGGTATTGAAAACATTCCTGAATCAGTAGATCTGTGAACCACTGGGGTTGAAGTCTGGGAAATTAGTTTTAGAAAGCTCCCCAGGTAAAGTATGCATATATCTGCATTTTACTTGAAATGTGTAAGAAAAAAAAGATGTATTGATGGCTGGACAGAGGGATGGCTAGAAGGACAGATATATGATAAAAACAAGTTTTAGTAAAATGTTAATGGCAGAATCTTGGTGGTGGCTGTACCAGTGTAAAATTCAGTTTTGCTGAATGTTTGAAATATTTTCATAATAAAAAAAGATGATCAGATGATCTTTAAAAAATTCCCCAGATGATTGTGATGATTAACCCAATTTGCAACTTCTGGATTATATAACCTTAAAGAAGGCAATGTGCTGTGAGCTCTGCAGTGTTGCTGTGAGTCTTTGCTGATCTTTCCTTTAATATTTACAGTGTAATAATGCTGAGATAATGGTTCTATTGTGAATGAATATTTGCTATAATCATTAATAAAAATCCTCATTGCCTTATCAATAGCAGGGTTATCCTCTCTCTTGCAGATGAGGGGAACTTTTTGTTTTCTCAGCATCAAGCCTGAGAGAATAGAAGGGGGACTGTGGCCTATTTTGTACCAATGAAGTGGTTCAGAGACAGAAATGTTTGGGAAGTCATTGCAGACTGTTCAGATTAAGATGTCTCGTTCATAATGCTTTTGGCTTGATATTTAATCTAATAAGTATCTGTACTGTGTATGTGTGTGTATGTGTGTGTATGTGTGTGTGTGTGTGTGTTTTAATGTTTAGGATTCGCTGCCTTGGTGCCTGCTATTTTCTCTCACCCAAGACCTGAACCTTCCTTGTCTTATCTCTATGTAAGAGCTAGAGTCATTTAATCCTTACAATAACTATTTGAAGTAAGTGCTATTTGTTTCTTTTGTTGTTGTTTTTGTTGTTAAAGATTAATTAATTAATTAATTAATTACAGAGAGAGAGAGGGACAGAGCGCAAGCGGGGGGGGAGCAGCAGGCAGAGGGAGAAGCAGGCTCCCGCTGAGCAGGGAGCCCGATGTGGGACAGGATTGCAGGTATCTGGGATCATGACTGGAGCCAAAGGCAGACGCTTACCCAACTGAGCCACCCAGGCGTCCTGAAGTAAGTGCTACTTGTAACCCTATTATACAGGTTAAAAATCTGTGTCCAAGGTCACACCTGTGCCTTGGTAACTGCTAAGCTCTATAGCCTTTCACATGTAAGGCCACTCTGGAAATCAGGACACCTGCCGCTCAGAAATGCACTGCACAGCCTTCAGTCAACTAGGAGCCAGGCTTTCATGATGGCCCCATAGGGTTGCCAGCTGACATCCAGTTAATTATTACATCAGATATGCTTACACTACACCCCATCACTGTCTATCCAAAATTCTAATTTAACTAGCTGTCTTATATTTGTTAAAACTAGCAAACCTATTAGCCCCACCACTTACTAACCTGGAGACTTTACGGACATGATTTCATCTCTGTTGTGACAATTCAAAGAGTCAAAGATTCTGGCATAGAAAGGCATAGAAAAACGTGTGAAATGTCTAATTAAGACAAGACTCTGGAATTGGATTTCATGACTTTAGCTTTTAGATAGAGACAAGACAAAGAGGGTTCAAGTCTTGGGTGAGAGGAAATGGCATGCACCAAGGCAGTGATTCCTAAACATTTCCACCACATGATGCTGTGAACTCTTATAGCTCTTAGGACAAACTACTCTCCATCCTAAATCTATTTCCATTCTAATCCCATCCCATCCCATCCCATCCCATCCCATCCCATCCCATCCCATCCCATCCCCATCTCAGCCCCATCTCCACGCTAGCCCCATCTCCATCCTAACTCTATCTCCAAACAGAGACAGAGACAGGATTTCCAAATTGTAGTATAAATACTACTAAATAATCTGTCCTTTTCTTCTTCACCCAGAGGTCTCCAGGGCCTTTTCCAGACCTGACTCACCAAGCCTATAGACTAGAGCCTTCCAAAAGTTGTTTCAGTCAGGCTCTTTTTCTTTTCTTTCTCTTTCTTTCTCTTTCTTTCTCTTTCTTTCTCTTTCTTTCTTTCTTTCTTTCTTTCTTTCTTTCTTTCTTTCTTCTCTCTTCCTTCCTTCTTTTTTTTTTTTCTTTTGAGAGGGAGGGGGGAGGGGCAGAGGTAGAAGGAATGAATCTTAAGCAGGCTCATCTGCCTGATCTCACAACCCTGAGATCATGACCTGGGCTGAAATCAAGAGTTGAACGCTTAAATAAATGACTGAGCCACTCAGGTGCCCCCAGTCAGGCTACTCTTATTTAGGTCTCTAAATTCTGAGAATTCATTGTTCTAGAGTATTCTGCCTCTTCCAAATTCATCTTAAACTTATCAAGCCACCTTTTTCCTATTTGGAAGCCCTTTACACTTTACACTATGATCTTAGGCATGCATTAAACGAATATAGTAGGCAATTTACAAAATTAGCCTCTCCTATGTTTTCCTTCTTTTAAAGAAATAGTTTTTCTCTATTGTCAAAGAAATATATGCTCCTTATTGGAGATTTATATAATTCAGAAAAGTAAAAAGAAGAAAAATCTCCCATAATCCTACTTCCCAAAGGTAGCTGCCAGAAATACATTTTGTTTTCTTTCTTTTTTAAAGATTTCATTTATTCACTTGCGAGAGAGAGAGCAGGGGGAGAAGCAGAGGGAGAAGCAGACTCCCTGCTGAGTTGGGAGCCTGACATGGGGCTCGATCCCAGGCCTCTGGGATCGTGACCTGAGCCGAAGGCAGACGCTTAACCATCTGAGCCACCCAGGCGCTCCTGTTTTATTTCATTGCAGCTTTTTTTCTACACATGGCTTTCTGGTTTGGTTTTCACTGGGAATCTGTCTGCGCTGACATTTTCTCCTCTTTGAGCTTCTGTATTCTCATCTGAAAATAAGCTTGTTGGACTAGATAAATTCCAAGGTCATTTCCAGCACTATCATTCTACATTTTTGTCTTTGTCAGAGAATGTAGAGAATATTTGTACTTGCAGTCTATTTATGTACTGTAAAAGGAAGTGAGGATATTTAAGACCAGTAGAGACATTTGTGGTGGATGTTAGTTGGATTACATCTGGGGTTTTGTGTTCAATTTTGGGCCACACCACGGAAATTGGAAGTCTTATATCCTATCATGGGAATATAAAATTGGTACAATCGTTCAGAAGGGCAATCTGGTACATAAGTCAAAAGTCTTAAATTTTTCAGTCAGTGGATTTATCATAAGGAAAAAAAATCACTGTTCAGTACATAGATATTCATTAGAGAATTTTAAATGAAAGCAAAAAATTGGTGAAAATGAATAACAATAGGAATAAACTGCATAAATTACAGCAATTCAAAGAAATAGTGTGTGGTCATTAAAATGATGTATTGAAAGAGGACAGATACAGATACATATAGTATGATTCCGTTTATATAAAGTTCAAAAATATCTTTGGTATTCCTTGCAGGGGGCAGTGAATAGGAGGAGGCACAAGGAAACTTCTGGGATGTCGATCATGTTCAATTTCTTGATCTGCATGTTGCTAAGATGAATGTGACACTTAGTGAAAATTTATCAAGCTAAACACTCATGATTTGAGTGCTTTTCTGTTTTTCTGTTTCAGTTCAATTGCTGGAAAACCTTAAGACATGACATAGCGTATTCAGGATCTTGGAAAGGCCCCTAAGATATTTTGTTAGGTATATAAAGTAGGATTTAAAGTTGCATGGTCTCATTTTGATGAAAAATGTATATTTAAAAATTTATATGCATAGAAAAAAATTAAGAGGACTATAAATAAAAATCTTAATAATATTCATCTTTAAACTTTGGGATTTTGGGTGATTTGTTGTGATTGATATGTGTTTTCTAGATGAAGATATCTTACTTTTTTAAAAGATTTTATTTATTTATTTTGAGAGAGACTGAGAGAGAGAGAGAGAGCACAAGTGGGGGGAGGGAAGGAGTAAAGGGAGAGAGAGAAAGAGACTCCCTGCAGCAGGGAGCCCAACATGGGGCTCAATTCCAGGATCATGACCTGAGCTGAAGGCAGCCACTTAACTAACTGAGCCACCGAGGCACCCCGAAGATGTATCATTTTTATAAAAAGAAAAGAAGTTCTTCAGGGGCGCCTGGGTGGCTCAGCCGTTAAGTGTCTGCCTTGGCTCAGGTCACGATCCCAGAGTCCTGGGATCGAGCCCCACATTGGGCTCCCTGCTGAGCAGGAAGCCTGCTTCTCCCTCTCCCACTCCCCTTGCTTGTGTTCCCTCTTTCGCTGTCTCTCTCTGTCAAAAAAATAAATAGGGGCGCCTGGGTGGCACCAGCGGTTACGCGTCTGCCTTCGGCTCAGGGCGTGATCCTGGCGTTGTGGGATCGAGCCCCACGTCGGGCTCCTCCGCTGTGAGCCTGCTTCCTCTCCCACTCCCCTTGCTTGTGTTCCTTCTCTCGCTGGCTGTCTCTATCTCTGTCAAATGAATAAAAAAAGAATCTTTGAAAAATAAATAAATAAATAAAATCTTAAAAAAAAAAAAGAAAGAAAGAAAAGTAGTTCTTCAATTAAAAAAAAATGTGGTAATCTGTTTTAGGAGAGATTTTGGCTGCATGAGTCCAAAGAGAAATGAGGGAGTGGGAAATAATAAAAGTCGAGCAAATTCGTCAAGGGTAGTTTTTCCCTTCTGTGCTTCCTGCCTGTTCACCAGCCCTGGACTCATCCTTGGTTGACATCACATTATTTCTCAGCATTCAGGACTTCTATGATTTGGTCCATCTTCTTCCTGTTCCTGGACCATGAAGGGCATATTCCTACTACTGTAATTTGTTCCCTACTTAAAATCTCCCTTCTTGGAAGACCTCTCTCCTCAGCCCTCTTTCAAGCTTAGGGGATCCCATTCATTCTCTGAGGCTCCCCTTGGTTCTCAGTCTCCCTAGGAAGAGGCTCCCAACCATTGAGCCATTTTGCTTTCTTTGTCCTCCCATCCCTCCCAACACTTACTAAATAGTTCGACAGTTAACTCTACACTGTCCTGTATTAGCTCTAAAGTTTTCATAAACATCAATTCTTGCCTCATCAAATAGATTATAAGCTCCTTGAGGGATGGGAACATTAAAAAAATATTTTAAAAATTCTCCTCCTTTTCTTGTTCTCCTATCTTCAAGAGCAGATTAACATTAAACCAACTCTAGTCTGCGTTCCCTTCTTTGAATGATGGCAACACTCTGAATCAGCAGCATCAAGGTCAATGATTTGCTAGCTATTTGTTTTGTATTTTGTTTCCTGGCATCTATGCCAGTTACACAGTGGTGGACTGGAACTTGATTCTGATAGAGAAACCACATGGTACTTTACCCGGAAGAATTTACCAAAGGCATGGCATTTTTTATTTTGTTTCTGTGGGAAGGGGCCAGGAAGACTTCATCAAGACTTCATATTGATCTTTCAGGACCCAACCAGAGGAAGTGTCTCTGTTATGGTTGGTTCTTAAAAATGGCCAAGCCCCATGGGGTGCCAGGGTGGCTCAGTCGGTTAAGCATCTGCCTTCAGCTCAGGTCCTGGAGTTGAGCTCTGCATCGGGCTCCTTGCTCATCGGGGAGTCCACTTCTCCCTCTCCCTCTACCTGCTGCTCCCCCTGCTTGTGCTCTCTTTCTCTCTCATTCTGTCAAATAAATAAATAAAATCTTTTAAAAAAATGGCCAAGCCCTATAGCTTTACTTGATACTTCTGCTCTTATCATTATGACTCTGAGAAGGTTATTGGTAGAAGACAAATTAATATATTTACTTCCGACAATGAAGTCTTTATATCTTCCATTCCATTTTAATCCATTCATTCATTCATTCTTTCTGAAGATATGTATTGAATGCCTACTAAGTGCCAGGTATCCTGATAGGTGCTGCAGGAAGAAGGGAAAAAAAGAAAAAGAAAGGACATCGTCTTTGTCTTCTAGGAGATTTAGTAAAAACTGTTTTCCAATCAATGGCCATCATTGCCTTCAAGCAAGCAGTCAGTGGAAGAAGGAGTCTCCAGGAGTAGATTCTAGGGGACTGCTGGTCGGGCTTAGCCAGGTTTCTCACTGCTTAATATTCTCTTCCTCTCTCAATAAATGTTGGAATGAGGGGCCGTCTCAGAGCCTGCCTCAACAGCTCCACCCAGACCAAGTTGAGGATTTCCAAGACAAGTAAGACTGTGTTCTGCTTGCAGCTCTGTCCATGCCAGCTTTCCACGCATTTACTGTAAGAGCTATGTAAATATGTAATTGGGCCAAATAAGTTCCTTCCACTTTAAATTGAGGTCATTTGGCTGGTGTGGATGGGCAGGTGTGTGGCACTGACACGGTGATCCACTTTCCGGTGGAAGGCATTCTACACAGCACAGTCGAGCCACGAGGAACACTGCCTTTAGAGTCAGTGCCCCAGACAATATGAAACAATAAATCAACTGGGGGCACAGAACTATGTCCTTTTAACACAAAATAGCTATGCTCAGTTACAGGAGGAGTCTTTCATTGCCTTGACCACCTGATGGTTGGTTGAAATATGTTTCATTTACAACTAAAAAAGTGCTCTGAGACTCTTAGTCCTGGAGTCTAGAGCAAAATAAGAGGGAAGTACTTTGGGAATGTTACATTTGGGAAGGCCAAAACAGTTACCATCGCCTTAACCACTGGCTTGTTATTCTGCTTTATTCCTCAAGGCTAAATACAGCCTCCTACAGTAAAATCTGTGTTGTGTTGTAAACAACTGCAATAATGTGTCCACAAGAGGAAATGGTAGCCAAAAGGCAGGTGTAAGCCCAGGGCCTAAGAGATACTTTCCCACTTCAGCTTCCCTGATCCCAGCCAACCCCAGATGCTCCAGGTAAAACACTACTTAGCCGGTCAGTCCCTTAGGGAGTGCTTACTTTAAAAAATGACGCTAGAAACAGACGAGCTTACCCAACCTCTTACCCTGTCATGCCCCCCACCCCGTAGGTGTCCTTACCTCTTTTCAATTTACTTCCCATCCCATCCTAGCCTCCCCTTTCTCTGGATCCTCTTTTTCATTGCCTGTCTCCCCTTACTCACCATATGATAGTAGTAATAGTAGCTGATACTTGCTGAATATTTACTAGGGGTGCTGTGACATATGTTAACTCATTTCATCCTCACATCAACGCTATGACCCAGATAAAATCATTACTTCCACATTACAGGAGAGAAAACTGAGGAAGAGTGGGTGTAAGGATGTTGCCCAAGGTCAGCTGGCCAGGACAGAGGGGAGCTGGCAGTGAACTCAAGTAGGTCGTGCTCTTAACTAGACTCTACTTCCTCTCTCTCTCTCTCTTTTAAAGATTTATTTATTTATTTGAGGGAGAGAGAGAAAGCGGGGGCGGGGGCAGGCAGAGGCAGAGGGAGCAGGAGAGAATCTCAAGCAGGCTCCGTGGCGAGCGAGGAGCATGACATGCAGCTGGGTCCCACAACCCTGAGATCATGACCTGAGCTGAAATCAAGAGTCAGATGATTAACTGACTGAGCCTCCCAGACACCCCACTACTACCTCTCTCTGTAAACATGCTTCATGCTTTCGTATCCACTTTTGACCTTCTTTCCCTTTAGATACGGCTCTAAGTCTGCTTTCTCTCAGAGCCAAGTTTCTGGCAGGTTAGTCTATATGCATCCCCATTTCCTTACCTCCCAAGTGCCCTCAACCAGCTGGCTTTACTCCTTTCTGTTCCACTGGAACTGCTCTTACCAAAGGCACCAGTAACTCTGCGGTTGCCAAATTCAACAGACAATTCTCATCACATTTTATTTAACCTTGCCCACATGGAAACTCTCTCCTCCCCTGCCTGCTAGGACACCATTTGCTTTTGATACTCTGCTTTCCTCTCTGTTTTCTCCTCCTTGGACTCCGGCACGGGTGTTTCCTAGACTTCAGGTCTCAGCCTCCTTCCAGCCTCACTGTCCGTAAGCTCGCTGGGGTGATCCCTTGCACGTGCGTGGTTTCACTGCCGTTGTGTCCTGGTGAATTCCACATCTGTGTCTATAGCCAGGACTTGTAAAATTTTGGGTACTAGATTTAAAAAACCCTCTTGTCTAATGGACATTACCTGATGGATGTCCCATAAGCATCTCAATCTCAAAATGTTTAAAACTCAACTCTTCATCACTATCTCAAAACTCCTGTCTTCTCCACATGCCTTATCTCCTTGAATGACACCTCTGCTTATCTGGTCATCTAAACCAGCCACTTCTGAGTCATGCTCATTGCTCTCATTCACCCAAACACAATGGGTCTTTATGTCCTATTGATTCTACTTCCTGTAATCTTTTGGATCTGTTTCCTCTTTTTCACTTCAACAGCCTCCTTGCTCCTCACCTGCATGACCACCCATCTGACCTCCTGGCTGGCCTCCCTGCTGCAGCCCAGGCTCCCTCTCACCGCTTCCAGAGTATGCTTTCTGAAATCCAAATGTGGTGACATATGACAGAGCAAAAGCCTTGACAGCTCCCCTTTTCTACAGGCTGAAGTTTGTATTTGTTAGCTGGGTGTTCTCAGCCTTTCCTGCCCTGGACCCTGCATCTGTCTCCAGCTCTGCCTCTCACAGCTTCCCACCCCCTCACCTCTGAGGCTCTCGAACACGTGTTCCCTCTCCTTGCCATGGACTCACGCCAACTTTCTTCCCACTTAGCAGCTGGCCAATTCCTTTTCTTTCTCCAGACTCAGCTGACTACCCTCTCCACGCCCACACACCCACTTCAGTCTTTCCTCCCATCACCCGTGCTGCTGCCATGACATGTGCCAGGTTGTGCGGGTTATCTGCTCCCTCCCTAGAATGAGTTCCTTGAGATCTTTCATCTTTGTATGATTACGCCTATCAACTTTGCTGATATATGGTAGAAACTCAATAAATGTATCAAATGAATTAGTGAAAGTCACCCAAAGGAATACAGTTAATGGGAGAATTTAATATAGCGGTGAGAAAATATTTTTTATCATTAGGGAGTTACACAGCCTCCCTGAAGTCTGTATATCCCCTGGCCTAGGCTATTTTTTCCCTCCACCTTCAAACTAAGCTATTGTTTGAAATCAATATGTGGTCAAGGTGCTCTATCCAACATACAACGATAATCTGAGAAGCACCAGGTTCCTTCAGATGTACCCAGAATCACATTCTCAAACGCTTGCTCATTGCTGCCCTTGGCTCTTTGAAATACTTTTGGTAACACTCACAAAAAAGATACCCACGATATGCCTTCTTAATAAAAAGATGCAGTGTGTATTCCAAAATCAATGTGCTTTGGGGGCCCGGTGTTCAGAACGATTCAGATACTATTATGGCTTCAAATTGTTTCCTGTTTTGAAGTTATTATGGAATTGCAAATAATTGGCAGAACATGGCTGAGGCACTCAGAGGTCTGTTTCACTGCTATCCATTTGATGTCTTATTATTTTGTCTTTGCTTTCAGACATCAATAGCTAGCTACATAGGAACAAAGTCAAATAGAAACCTGAGGCATTTATTCACATCATTATGGCGCACTCAACCCCCACCCATTCTACTCCCATAACCTGTCCTTACTACATTTTAGAGCTTGGGCTTTGAAGTCTAGGAAAGTGGGGCATGAGTCCCAACTCGGTCAGTATTAACTGTGTAACCTTGGGGAAGTGCCTTAACCTTCTGAGCGTCTACTTCCTCATCTGTAAATGGGAAAGAACATGAATGTGAGAAATACATAAGATAATATGTAAAAAGGCAGCACAGTATCTACAATGAAGTAAGTCACCAGTATATGTTAGTTTTAATACTATTATTAGGTAATTAAATATTTGGGAGGTAGGAGATGAGGACTTGGACTTACTCAATTGCCTTCACACTTTACTTCCTTGGGGCTGTGTCTCTGTTGTACATGTTTCCAATTAAGAGAACAGTTAGCAATGTATCAATTCATGGGCAGCTCAAATTTGGGGTAGACAAAAAACAAATATTATTTTGCCATTTTAAAAGAAACTCAGAGAGGCTAAGAGATGGCCCAAGGGCACACAGAGTTTGGATATAAACGTAAGATTCTGGGTGTTCTCTCATTTCCAGTGCTGGGTCCTTCTACAGTCTGTGGCATTGATCATTCTCAGTGGGTCTCACAACAAGCAAAGGAAGTTTTCAGTGAGTCAGGCCCGGAGATGTGGCCTTGGGTGAGTGAACAGGTTGAGTAACTAAATCTTCACCAGGTGACTCTGTTGGTAAGTTAATGGTGCTTCCACAAAGATTTCTTTTTTTTTTTTTTAAAGATTTTATTTATTTATTTGAGAGAGAGAGAATGAGAGAAAGAGAGAGCAGGAGAGGGGGGAGAGTCAGATTCCCTGCTAAGCAGGGAGCTCAGCTGATGCAGGACTTGATCCTGGGACCCCAAGATCATGATCTGAGCCGAAGGCAGTCGCTTAACCAACTGAGCCACCCAGGCACCCCCTCCAAAAAGATTTCAAGAAATGGGTTGGATGACAATGAGTATGATGACGTGAGGTCCCCAAACCCTTTACTTGGTAAAAGTCATTCACTTGTGTGCTTTTCTTTTTAGCAGTAATTTGCCCTTCTGGATAACTCAATTGACTCAGCAACATTCCTTTCTTGAGGAAATAATTTAAAAAACATGGAAAAAACCCTGTACTTCTGCCATGTCATGCAGTGTTCCAAGGACTGTTTAATGTCTTTTTGAACCTCGTAGTTCTCTAAGCATAGTAAGCCCTGGATAAAGGTGTATTAATTTGGTCTGATTAAATGAAGAAAGTGTTTTGTTCTATTCAGTATTACTTAGAGCCTTTTTGCAGTGAAAAGGTTTATGTTATTAAGTAGGTTCATTGTTAGCACACAATGCCTGCATTTCTCCAACATTAGAAAGATATCCCATTGGTTTGTAAATGTATTTGAGGCTCTCTTGGAAAGTGGCCCAATGCCTCTCTTCCTTTACTCTCCCATCCTGAATGGCCTGGGCTTTGAAAATACAGATGTCAGGCCGGGAAAGTGACAAAAGGGCACTTAATAACTGTATGCCTCCATGGAGAAAGGGCTGTGGCAATCATGTGTCTACGTCCAGAGCAGAGATGATGTTTCAGTTAGGGCAGACCACAGGTTTGACAGTCATACGGAAACATATTTCTTTCTCTGAACCCAGTCTAGCTGATGGCCTATCTGTTTTCATTTCATAGTAGAAACTCAATTAAGTCTAGTCTGAGTTTTCTTAGTCTAATCCAATAATTCTGATAACCACGATAGTCCATTTTCTGCTATAAACTGAATGCTGGTGTCCCCTTCCAATCCATATGTTAAATCCTTAAGCCCAATGTGATGGTGTTAGGAAGTGGAGTTTTGGAAGGTGATTAGGTCATGAGGGTGGAGTCTGTACAAATAAGATTAGTGCCTTTTTAAAGGAGGCCTCAGAGAGCTCCCTCACCCCTTCCAGCACGTGACGTTAGGGGAAAAGACAGCTGTTGATGAATCAGACTGTAGGCCTTCATCAGACATCAAATCTGCCAGTGTCGTGATCTTGGAATTCCCAGCCTCCCACAATGGTGAGAAATGAGTTTCTGTTGTTTATAAGCCACCCAGGCTATGGTATTTTTGTGATAGCAGCCTGATGGGACCAATTAAAGCTCAAAGTTTAGTCTCCACGTCAGGGCTCTTCTCCCACCTGGAGGGTTTTCTACACCCTTCCTCCAGTCCTGGTTCTTCCAGTGCTATTGATCCCTGAAACTGGTACCCTCCAACTCCATCTAGCCCCTGCTTTGGATCTCCTGTGGGTCCTCCTGATGCATTCTTCTTTATCCACCTCTGACTAGTACCCAGGCTTTCCTTTCAGGCGTCCCTCATACTGCTGCCTACACAGAAACACCCAGAGCTTCTCCAGGCCCACAGCAGCCCAGAGAAATGGACTTTCAGTAGATGCACCCCTTTATCCCTGACCCCTTGCCCACGTTTGTGAGATTATTTGCTTTTGAGAGAACACGTGAAAATAAGGCACAAAGGACTATTTTCTCCTCCAAGATTTCCCAAATGCCAAGTATAGGGTTTCATACACCTGCTTAACATACCCCCTACCTCAATTAATCCCAAATGGTTCTCAAAGTGTGGTCACAGATGCTGGGGGCAGGGTGGGGTCCTCTATTTTTTTTTTCTTTCTTTTTTTAAAAATTTAACTCTAGTATAGTTAACATACAGTGTTATATTAGTTTCAGGCGTACAATGTAATGATTCAATACTTCCATCCAACACCCGGTGCTCATCTCACAAGGGCACTCCTTAATCCCCATCATCCATTTTACCCCTCACCCCACCCACCTCCCCTCTGGTACCATCAGCTTGTTCTCTATAGTTAAGAGTCTGTTTTCTTGGTTTGACACTCTTTTTCCCTCTATGATAGTTTGTTTTGTTTCTTAAATTGCACATATGAGTGAAATCACACGGTATTTGTCTTTCTCTGATGACTTACTTTGTTAGCATAATACTCTCTAGCTCCATTCATGTCACGTCAGATGGCAAGATTTCATTCTTTTTTATGACTGAATAATATTCTATGGCGTGTGTGTGTGTGTGTGTGTGTGTGTGTGTGTATACACCATATCTTCTTTATCCATTCATCTATGATGGACACTTGGGCTACTTCCATAATTTGGTTATTGTAGATAATGCTGCAATAAACATAGGGGTGCATGTATCCCTTTGAATTAGTGTTTTTGTATTTTTAAAAAAAGATTTATTTACTTATTTGAAAGAGAGAGAGAGAGTGGGGGGAGGGGGAGAGGGAAAGAGAGAATCTCAAGCAGATTCTGTGCTGAGCATGGAGCCCAAAGTGGGGCTTGATCTCATGACCCCCAGGATCATGACCTGAGCTGAAACCAAGAGGGGGATGCTCAACCCACTGTGCCACCCAGGTGCCCTGTGTTTTTGTATTTTTGGGGGCGGTCCCCTATTTTCATTACAACAGTTGGATGCTATTTTCTTTCACTAACAGTACAGAAGCAATTGTTATAAAACCACAACATGAATCAAGACAGCTGCATCCAATTCTATTACATGTATTCATCACCATGAACTCACAGCAAAACAAAAAGAAAATGCCAGGGTTACTTAAGAATGCCCTTGATACAGCAGTAGAAAAGATTAATTTTATTTAATTTCAGCCCTTAAGTATAAGTCATTTTAATATTTTGTGTGAAGTGTGCACAAAGCGCTTTACCACACCTAGGTTATTGGTTTCCTTGAGGAAGAACACTGTGTGATTGTTGGAGTTGATTAATTAGTTGCTTTTTCTAGTGGAACACCATTTTTTTCCTTTTTTTTTTTTTTTAAGATTTTATTTATTTATTTGCCAGAGAGAGAGAGAGAACAAGCAGAGGGGAGCAGCAGGCAGAGGGAGAAGCAGGTTCCCTGCCAAGCAAGGAGCCCGATGCAGGACTTGATCCCAGGACCCTGGATCATGACCTGAGCTGAAGGCAGATGCTTAACTGACTGAACCCAGGTGTCCTGCTGAACACCATTTTTACCTTCTGAAAGACAGACTAACAGATAAATTATGGATTTTCAGACTTGAGTATCTAACAGACATTTTATTGAAAAGAAATAAAGTAATCCAGTCACAATAGGATGGGCTTCAAGGACAAGGACAATAACTGGCAGCATTTGTTGCCAATGATTAAATCCAAGCTTTCAAGCCCCAGATCCATCACTCATTAGCAAATTACTTAACTCTCTAACATCTTACCAAAAAAGTCAGGATGGGGATAGTACTTACCCCATAGGGTAGATGCAAGCATTAAATAAGATAACATTATTTATACAGTATCTAGTGTCTGTTAGCTGCTCAATGATTGTTGGCTTCTAATACAGCTACCTCAAGTTAAAACAATCAGCTTTGTTTTTCATTTTTTATTTAACCAAATATGTGCATTGATGTTATGAAAAATGTTTAATCTGGGCCCCAAGAAAATATTCCCTAAAGATTACATTAGTTTATAGTTCTTTGATAACAGGGCAACAATGAAATGACATCAGGGCTATAGTGAAATAATGGCAGGCATTAAAATATTGAGTTTGAGGGGTGCCTGTGTGGCTCAGTTGGTTAAGTGTCTGCCTTGGGCTCTGGTCATGGTCCTGGGGTCCTGGTATTGAGCCACATATCGGGCTCCCTGCTCAGCTGGGAGTCTGCTTCTCCCTCTCCCTCTGCCCGCTGCTTCCCCTCCTTGTGCCCTCTCTCTCTTTCTCTCTCAAATAAATAAATAAAATCTTTTTAAAAATATTGAATTTTAAGGAAAAATTCTCATTTCTACAGTTTTCCTTAAGGAAATAAATAGGACTAGTTTGCACTGGGTTAAAAAAACACAGAATAACACAAAATATTGTAACAGGGCCTCCTGAAGCTTACTACCTAAAAGCAGTTTATCAGTACTAATGTTAAGGTACACAGAGCCATCTGTGACCATGACATCCTGAAAGTTATAGTCACAGAATGATGTCTTGACCATCATGCCATTAGCATCACACCTCACCTGTGAAGCCAGATGATTTCCCAAATTAAAGCACTTCTACCAAAGCTTTGGATAGGAATTAATGGGAATTCAGGTTATGTCACACTCTGGGCACAGGCAGGCTATGAAAAGCACAGAAGGGAAAAAGAAGCCAAAATAGATTGGATAATAGCAAGATAACGATCAAGAGATTAAAAGAAAAAAAAAAAAGGAGAGAGAAAGGAAAGAAATGTACCAGAAAAGGTTGTGAAAACTGTAGGAGCCTGTTAGTGGGACATAATAAGGCTCTTTAAAGGACATTTTTACACTATCCAAATACTTCTCCGTTTTCAGCCATGACTGGGCCCCAGTCTCGTACATTAGCACAGTTCTTATGTCTTGTGTGTGAGCTACCGAAGTCCAGAGAACCTTTTTTCAATCCTTTTGATCACTGGCCTGATCCTGTGAGATCCCTTTTCTGCCTGTGGAAAGTATTTCTCTAGAAACAGTGACTGAGCTGCTTTCTTCATGAACAAAGAGGTAATATTCACACCACATTCGAAGGGCTAACTAGATCCATCCTTGCTGCTTTTCCTTTCGGTCCAGACAGTATACTCTCCCCGAACATGTTTTCCACTCAGATGGTGGCCCGCACTATTAACCGTGACTTCAAACCATTCTGCAAATGAGCAAGAAATTTCACCGGCTTTGGGGAGTGGGGTGAGCTGGTGCTGCTCTTCTGGAAGAGAGGGGGGCAGTTACCATGGGGTCAGGAGCTTCTGATGAGGCTCATAATTAACCTGAAAACGGTCCTGCCAGAAACAGCTCCAAGCAGCAGCAACCTGCCTGTCAGTTCCAGTCCAAGAATTCCCATTGCTATTTTGGTTGTTATGGAAACTGACCACACTGACTCCTAAAGAATTCATTATCCCAACAAATATTTGTTTTTCTAAGTCATTATGGGTTAGCTAAATGAGCGGTGCCGACGCAAGCAATGGAGGTGCACACAGAAAGAAGGCTGGCAATTAGAGAAGACCTCACGGGGAGCTAGAACTTACACCTGACCTTGGGGCATCATTAGCTAGGGGAGAAGACATTTCAAGTGACAGGACTGGCAAAAGCGAGGGAAGTTCAAGAGATAATGGTAACTCAGGTGAGGTTGCAGCCACAGTCTCAGGGAGGGCTGGAGTGGGAAATGGGAAGGTACATGGAGGCTAGCGGGGAGAAGGCTTTGAAGGTCAGTCTAAGGAGTTGCACATTTCTGTGGACAAAAGGGAACTAGGGTATGTTAAAGCAGGGGGACGGTGCTTTAGGGATATTGATTTTTATCTTCAGTCTAATAGCGAGGATAGCAACCAAGTTTCTGGCTAATACCACAACCCCACGTGTCTTGGATGTCAAGACAATAATTTGAAAAGTTAAAAGTTCAACCATCTTCTCATATAGGCAGCACCACACTTGTTTCACTGAAATCGATAGGCTCTGGTTTATTAGGACTCATCAAAACTGCTATGGGTGTGGCTATGACATCCTGAGTATTTTTACGAGCTTGAAAGTGACCTGTAATATACAGCCCCAAATACCATTCTGCCATCTGTCAAGGAAGTGTTTAGAACCAAGGCCTTGATTTTCAAGCAAATACCCTAGAGGTAGAACAATCATTTTTCCTCATATCACAATGGTTTTGTACCTTCTGCCACCCAAACGGTAGGCAGAAATCTTTCCTGGAATAGTAACTGGCCAATAAATTAAAATACAGAAGAACTTGGTTAATATGAGAAAAACCCTTATTCAGAGCAACAGTTCTTGGAGTGTAGTCTGTGGACCCTTGCGGGTCTCAAGCTTTGTCTGAGGCCAAAGATTTTATATTGTGCTATTTGACTTTGCAAAGGACACAGGTCTTAGTAACAGGTGAGCCAAGGTCTTTAGTTATATATAGACAGAGAAAAGTGATACTTGAAAATACATTTCAAAATTTAATTGTGAGTGGTAAACTGGGTAAATCTGAAATAATATTATTGCTAGAGAAAATAATAACCACAAAACATGGTTTACTATTTTTAGAAGGTTTTTTTGGACCACATTATTAAAAACACAGATTTCCATGTGATAATAAAGGCTCATTCTTTGGATAATGAACATTAGGTTTAAAGAGCCTCTCTTCTTCCTAATTTGGCCCCTAAGATAAAAGCTGAACAGAAACTATAATTCATTGTGTATGGCCTTGCTGCCAAGAAGAGTGATTGAAATTTAAGTGGAAAGGGGAATTTTCTTTGCTATTTCCATGATGAGTTTCTCTTCAGTTCAGGAGTAGAGGGGCGCCTGGGTGGCACAGCGGTTAGGCGTCTGCCTTCGGCTCAGGGCGTGATCCTGGCGTTATGGGATCGAGCCACATCAGGCTCCTCCACTATGGGCCTGCTTCTTCCTCTCCCACTCCCCCTGCCTTGTGTTCCCTCTCTCGCTGGCTGTCTCTATCTCTGTCAAATAAATAAATAAAATCTTTAAAAAAAAAAAAAAGGAGTAGAAATAATGTACTCTGACTTTCTGAAAAGAATGCAAAAAGTGTGGCAAGAATTCATCCAGTTTCCATGGTTAAGGTCAACAAGAGGCAAGCAGGTCAGAAACAGAACTCAGGTTGGGCTCCAGAATTTTCACTGCTCAAGACACGCCATTCTCTTTGGCTGGAATTCTTCCTCCTCTAACTTCTGTTAGTCCGCCCCCGCCCCCGCCGCCGTCCCCCGGTTGCTCGATCTCCTCCTTTACTTCCCTGCCTACAGGTCCCTTCTGGGGGGAAGACTTGCCCGATCACTCTGATCGCCCACATCTACCCCAGATACTCAACTCAGGTTGTTCTGTTTCAGATCTTTGTTTCCTTCCTATGTATGTGATGATAATTCCTTGAGTTCTTCTTTCCATCTAGGAGGGAAGCTCTGTGATCCCTGCTCATTGCCCAGCATGGGTCCAATACTCAGGAAGTATTGGGTGGGTGACTGAATGTGGGAGACAGCCTGGGAAAACCACCCACACAACTGAGTGGTGGAGTGGGGAGAGGCCTGGTCTCCCCTCTGCTGCCAGCTGGTTAAATGACCGCGATAAGACCTTCTAAATTCTCTGGGACTCAGTTTCTTCATCTGACAAGGAGGGAAATTTAGTGAGAGATTTCCAAGGCAACATCCCGACTTTAGGGTGCAAGATTCTAAGTTCATCCAATTATATTTCTTGGATGCTGATAACCATTCTTTTTCCCACTCTTTGAGGAGGTGTGGACCTTTTCATTATTTCTAAATATGAATAGATGTTTTCTTGAAAAATGCAAAGGTAGGTGTATTAACTTTTCTACAGACTTGAATCATTAGAGGGAAAAGTACCAAGTTTTGGAAAGTGCTCCGACAATACTTTGTGCTTTTCTGTGCAATAATTATTACTGTTGCTCAAATAGCCCCATTGATTTCCATGGGGGAAAACTGGACATCTGGCTCTCACACTCATTAGCTATGTGACCTTGGACAAGTTCCTTTACCTTCCTGAGTCTCTGTCTCCGTATCTGTGTAATAGATATGTAATAAAGATAGACCACCAACCTATAGGATTGTAGAATTAAGTGAGATGACCTGGAACACAATAGGCGCTTAGAAGATGCTGGTGAACCCAAGTGAATTTTATCCCACACTTAATTTACCAGTGACTTTCATACTACAAGGCGCAACATTGTTTTTATCATTAGCTAAAAGGAATGCAGGGTATGGTTACTGAAGTATAGTTGAATATGTGGTTGCTGTGTATTTAGCAGTGAGGTTTAGGGAGCAGTGGTTCATTGTTCTAACAGAAAATGTGTGTGTTAGATTTTGATGTACAACATCTTCATACCCCTAGGATTATAATGTATTTTATTATTGTCAAGCTAAACTCAGGAGCCTGACGTTCCTTAGAGTCCTACTTTGTCTATGCTGTAAAGATACAAAGCCAAAAACAATATAAAACTGCAGAAACAGAAGCAACAATCCAGAAGCCTCGGGGGTATTATCCTAACCAAAAAAGCGGCAGGACTTCAAAGCAGAGTGAGAACTGAACCATCTTTTTTCTCTACCGAGTTGTGTATTATGAGCAGTCACATTAGAAAACTTGAGGGCTGTTACTCACCAATCATGAAAATAATTTTACACTTTCTCAAATCTTCTGTGAAACCTTTAAAGTAAGAATAATTTAAGTTACTGGCAAGAAATACTGTTTTGAAACCCTAGTATTACTCATGTGTAAAAACCAAAATCTTGTAGTTTTATTTGGTAAGAAGCCCAAGTTGAGTAAGTGTGTTAATAGGTCACATTTAATAGGCACCAATGACCATTTCAGCCTTATTCACAGACCCAGGCAAACATATTTTCATTTTAACACAAACTATCAATTTTAGGTGGCAAAACTGATGAGTCATTAAATAACATGAATTACAAAGAAATATAATTTTTAATAGTTTTTTGCATTATTTTAAATTTTTTTCTTCACATTTGCTGATCTCTTTTAATCAAGAGGGGTTAAAGCACAAATGGGGAGTCTGGAAGACAGTAATTTAAATATAGTTCCTATTTACAGAAAATAATACTATTTTCCATTTAAGGTAGTGATATAAAAGTTCCTTCTATTTAAATAATAACCGTGAGTCAACTTAGAGAAAAATATTAAGTAAATAATATCTAGTATAGGTCATACATGTGTAGAGATGAAGCAAAAATCACAAAGATGGTGAGAATGAGGACTGAATTTTGGGAACCACTATTTTATTTATTTTTTCCAAGTTTTTATTTAAATTCCATTTAGTTAACATACAGCATCATATTAGTTTCAGGTGTAGAATTTAGTGATTCATCACGTATATACAACACCCAGTGCTCATCACAAGTGCCTTCCTTAATCCGCATCACCCATTTCACCAATCCCCCCACCCCCTCCCCTTTGGTAACCACCAGTTTTTTCTCTGTAGTTAAGAGTCTGTTTCTTGGTCTGCCTCTCTTTTTTATCCCCCCTATGTTTGTTTGTTTTGTTTCTTAAATTCCACATGAGTACGATCATATGGTATTTGTCTTTCTCTGATTTATTCCACTTAGCAATATACTCTCTAGCTCTATCCATGTCATCGCAAATGGCAAGATTTCATTCTCTTTTATAGCTGAGTAATATTCCATTATATATATCTATATCTATATCCATTCATCAGTCACGGGACATTTGGGCTCTTTCCATAATTTGGCTATTGTTGATAATGCTGCTATAAACATATAAACATCAGGGTGCATGTACCCCTTAGAATTTGTATTTTTGTATCCTTTGGGTAGATACATAGTAGTTCAACTGCTGGGTCATAGGGTAGTTCTATGTTTAACTTTTTGAGGAACCTCCATACCGTTCTCCAGAGTGGCTGCACCAGTGTGCATTCCCACCAGCAATGTAAGAGGGGGACTGCTACTTCAAAGCAAGGGAATGATTAGGAATTTTTGGCAAAGTGCAAAACCCTCCAGAGTTTGTGGAACCCTAAAAGATTTCCAATTTTCATGTGGTGTAGTAGGTGGCCATTAAGGATGGATAGACAATAGCTATACTTTTGCTCCTGCTCTCAACTGACTAGACCTAGGCTAGTGACTTCCTCTTCTTGGACTTCAGTTTCTCCATTTGTAAAGTAAAGCTGTTGGACCCACTAGTGATCGCTAATGTCTCTTTCGGTTCAAATACCTGTGATTCTGTGGTTCCTGTAAATGAATGAACCACAGGAGGAAATGGTTCCATTTGTCTCTTGGCCAAAATTATGATGCAATTATTGTTGCATGTTTAAGATTTACGTGTGTGTGTGTGTGTGTGTGTGTGTGTGTGTGTGTGTGTTTAGAGAGAAGGGGCAGGGGCAGAGGGCAAGAGAGAGAGAGAATCTCAAGCAGGCTCCATGCCCAGTATGGAGTCCAACACTGGGCTCCATCTCACGACCCTGAGACCATGACTTGGGCCAAATCAAGAGTCAGATATTTAACTGAGTCATCCAGGCTACCCACATGTTTAAGATATCTCAAGTAAACCAAAATTCTAAGTAGACCTTGGGTAAGAGTGAGGTTACTTGAAGAGATGACCACAGCCCCAAACTTGAATTGGGAGTGGTTCTGTGAAAGTGCCAATGGTTACTGTTTGAGCCTGGAAGCAGGGCATCCTCAAACTAAAAAAAAAAAAAAATGTTTAGAGTGAGGACCTGAGAGGACAGAAGAAACCGCAGTCCTACCCAAGAATGTTTCGGAGAAGAGCAGAAACAAAAATTTCCCCTGGCTTTAAGGCCATGGGGCTTTAGTTATGGAGAGTAGGCTGCCTACCCAGCCGTGCCAGGAAAGGGTCACAGAGTTTGGGGGCAGGCCAACAGCACAGAAGAAGCAGATTAGTTCAGGACGCTCTGAAGTTCATAGAGGGAATCTGCACAAGCCACTAAGGGAGGTACTGCTCCAACCTAGAGGCCATCCTGAACAAATGATGGTGAAAAGCTGAAGATGCGGTTGTAGGAGGCTCAGACGATGTCACTATGTTCAAGTCGCTCCTTGTACTGGCTCATTTCTGAGCAGCTTAGTTTAATACCCACAGGGCTGGGGGTGGGGGTGGCAGGTCAATTCCACAAAGAACTTCAGAAGAGTTTCTTTGAGGTGCTTAGGCAAAGGCCAGGCAAAGATTCTATAACAGTAAGGTGGGTGGGGATGGAGTGTTGTGAACTATAGCTAACAAGAACTAACCTTCAAAGTCAAGTTTTTAGAGCACCATGCTGGACAAACAAAATATATCTGAGACTAGATGCTTCCCTCAGCTGGACAGACGTAACTGCAGATGGAGTAACAAGGTAATTTTGAAGACTTTATGATTCTTGTTAACCCCTATGCTCAAGGAGATGCTTCTCAAACTAGAATATACACTGAATAGACAGTAATATATTAGCATGTAGGATATTGTGATTTTTCAGTCCATGGAAAATATGCATAAAGTTTTAAAGTGAAGATTCTAAAGTTCAAAGGTATTTGGTGCTTTTGTTGGAACCCAGGGCCCCTGAGCTGTGCATTTCAGACCCTGGGCTGTGGAAGTTCTCCGAGCAGACGCCTTAGTGGGGAGACCCAGGAGGGAGGGGCCTGACTGGGTGGAGCCAGCCCTGAGTTCTTAGTCTAGTGGAGCTCTGGGCTCTTTTCCTGGTTCTGGAAGCAGCTGCTTTTGCTCATCCTGTGGGTGTGAGTTGACTAAAATGATGGATGGAATGTGATTACCCAGAGAGAGAGTACAAGGTTTTTATTTCCTATCTTGGTGACAAAACTGCAATTTTTACACTTAAAATGAACTGATAGCACTCTGACTTGCACTTCACATTTTATGTAGATGATAAGTACTTTTGAAAGCTAGATCGCTCCTCTGACAGTTATCAAACTTGCTTTTCAGTAGAACTGGGATACTTCATTTATATACACAAAGCCACCTTTTTGCTGGAATCCACTATTAGCTGAGGGAAAGACCCAATTCCAGAGAGAGAGTGGGACATGAAGAATTGGGCTGGGAACAAGAGGGGAAGGGGACAGGGAGGCTAAAATCAGAGGAAAGATGTGAATTTGGGGTTTTGGGAAACATTTGGTTTTCAGATTGAGGGATGAAATTTTTTGTTCTTTCTAATCAAAGAGATGCTGCATCTCTTTACAGAATAGCCTACAGTGACTGGAAAAAATCCTATGTTATCTGGAGCTTTCTATTAAAAGCACATACATTGGTGCTTTTAACTTGAGGACCAGATGGTCATCTCATGTTCTCTAGATTTCCAGCTTCCTTTTTGGAAGCTGAGCAATGATTTAAAAAAAAATTTCCATATAGTTAACGTACAGGGTTATATTAATTTCAGGTGTACAATATAGTGATTCAACAATTCTATATGAAGCTGAGCAACTTTTAATGTATTTGCAATCTAGGAAAGTGTCTGTGGTTATTACTAGGTATAGTTGTGCCCATGATGAAGCATTTATACGGTGTAGTCATCACAAGCTAACGTTACAGAGTTTGTAACGACATGAGAATATGCTTATGTTATGATATACACAAAGAGAATAATATGTGCATATACACGTGCATTCTCAACTATGTAAAAATAGTATATAGCACACACACTGGAATGTCAACCATGATTATTTAGAGGTCATAAGATTTTAGATGGTTCTTATTTTCTACTTTAAAAAAATTTCCACAATGAACGCATGCTAATCTTATAACCAGGAAAAGAGGAAACTTTATTAGGCAATCAATCAATCCCTATCCAGTTGGGACTAAGTTGATTATTTGCACTTGGCTCATGTGTATGTGCCTTTCCCCATGAATCACCATGATGTCATCTGGTGACTGAGATTTTCACATACTGCTATAGCCATTATCATCAAATGGCACTTTATCTACCACCTCATGCTCGTGGGTCAGTGTAGGATTAGAGCTGGGGTTATTTGGAAAGCCAGATCACTTACTTGTATGTGGTCACAGTCAATACAAACATATTTTCATGAGCCATAATTACAGCAACATTTATTACCGAGTAGAAATGTTAGAAGGTACTTTACCTCAGGCAATCAGGAACCTTATCTCTCTTGGACAATCTCAAATTCACATAATGTTACCTATTTTCAGCTCCATGTGTAGCTAGTTAAGGCTGGGTTTTTTAGTTGTTGCAAGACTTTTGACATGACAGCAGTTACAAAGCAGGATAATCTGGGTGTTTCTTAGGTTGCATCCCAACAGTACGTTAGTAATTATGCAGGAAAAAGACTTTTGAATTCCAATACATCTGAAGACTGTTAAATTAAAGTTAGCCAGCTTTCTTTACTGCAGGACTTGCAGGAGTCTTACTATGCTGTTATGTGTGCCTCTTCTAAAGAGGATTGAGCGTTCAGGGTTTCCCAGGTATATTTTACCAGAACATTCTATTTTCGCCGAGTGTGTCGAGGGTCATGTTCTCTGGGTAGTCAGGAGATAAATCTCTAAGTAAGGCGTCCCTTTGGTTCTTTGCATGGACCAAGAGGGAACGATCCAACGATTTCCAATCTGAATTATGTAGCCTGGTTAAGGGAACAGTGCATGCTGTTCTCGGTTGGTGTTTAATAAAGAAGACATGCTCAAAGCTACCAAGACACAACTTTGGTCTGATCAGTGAAGGAAACTCACCTCCCATGGTGTCCTCTCCAAATACATTCAACTGGTCATCACCCTGTACATAAAAAAAATCAAAATATTAGATGACAGTACTAACAGGTATTGTGCTAAATTTCTTGCCAACATGCGTTAACATACTTAACCTTCCAAACAACTCTATGAAGGAGGCACTAATACTATCTGCCTTTTATAGATGAAGAAACTGAGAGCTTGAGAAGTAGTCACCCACAATCACGTAGCAGTGAGGGACAAAGCCCAGATCGAACCCTGAGTTCTTGCTGTTCTTGCTATACCGCTCGATACAATATCACAAGTCATTTTCCTGGTGCATGGCCTATCTGATCAGAAAAGCTGATATGAAGAAGACAACACTCTTCAGTACTCAGAGCTCACTGATGGGTGTAGTCATGGCAGTTTTACAAACAGCTCCGTGGTTTAATGTTGGACGTGGCACACGTTCTGTACAGCACCAGATAACCACTGGCCGATCCCTGAAAACTAAAGCACGAGATAAGGGAAATTGGAAGGACCAGCTTTGATTGACACCTGCTTTTAAATTTTTTAATTTTATTTTTTAACCAAACAGCTGCTGCATTTTCCTTTCAGAAGAAACAGCGGTAGTTGGGGGAAAAATCTAGGATGAAAATTTGTAAAAAGACATTTGGTGAGAATTCGAATTTCTACTTATGTCTCCATCCATCCCATTTTCCTACTCCCTCATTCGCTATAGGCGACCACTCATAGGTTTTTTTTTTTCCTGCATCTTTTTCCAGATAAACAGAATACAACTTCCAGATACCTATGGACGTATTTGAATATAAATATATTATCTTGTTACCTCCATTTTGTACACAGAAAGGAGCGCACTTACATTACACATGCATATATGTTCATAATATACACACTGATATAGACTTATACTGTTCTTCCCCTTGCTTTTTCACTTAATGATGTACCCAGGAGAACTTCCCATGTCCATCCACAATGTTCTCGATTGTACGTATTCTATTGTATGGAAGCTATCACAGTTGTTGTTTTTAACTAGTCCGTTATTGATGGACCACTGAGTCGTTTCCGATCTTGTATTATTTTGGAAAAAGTAGCACAACCTTAAGCTCTTCTAAAGGTCACTTTATACACATCTGCCTGCAGGATAAATTCCCGGAGAAGGGGCTGTGTGACCAAAGAGTTAATGTATTTATAACTGATCGACTTTGCCCAACTGCTCTTCATAGAGGTGGTGCCGTTTTGCGGGGACAGTCTGTGGCTCATGCTTCACTCCAGCCTCTGGCTTCTAATTTGCTTTGATGTAGGAGTCAGTTAAATGAGGTTGCCTGGTTGCATTAATGCTCCCTTGAGGTAATTGCTCTGAGAGTACTTGTTTGAAACTAGAGCCTTGCCATCCCTTTTCAGAACCATACGCCTTCAGGGCAACTTTACTGCTTGTCTTCTTAGATTTGCCTGTGTATCCAGAGCTATTCCAGGTGAGAGAAGAGTTTTTAATGGAGTGGTCATTCAGGGACACATTTACATGAATTAACTCCCTTCCACGAATAGGAAAAATGTCAATTATTCCTCAGTGAGCCTACCCCTACTTCTGTTGTTGAAATAATTGCATTTTGGAGCTGGGAGTTATGGGGATCGTCTAATCCAACGCTGCCCTCCCCATTCCCATTTTACAGATGAGGAAATAAATGGTTACAGAGGCCATTTGAGGGGCCCATGGCCATAGCATCATGTCTTTAGAGCAGTCGGGGTTAGGATGAGAACCATATCTCCTACCACATAACATGGCTCCTAGAGGCTTAGTCCCATCAGCTTGGCTACCACCATGAATCTGTTACTGTCCTGCCACTTCCTGGCTGGTGCCCCCATCCCTCAGCTGTTGCTAAGGGCTCCCAGAAGTCTGGCCCCGCCCTCAACCTGGGGTGACTCTGGTATAAGTTTCTTCGAGATCAGGCTGAAGCTAATATCCAGAGATCAATAACCAGCAGGCATCCCACCCTTACTCAGCTCCTACCCTTCGCTATCCTGCATCTATCCCCCTCTCCTAAGAGCACTCCCTTATAACATACTTGCAAAGAATCCCAGTTTCAGGTTTTGCCTCTAGGGAAGCCCACCTGAGACAGGGAGCTGTTCAAGCAGTTTTATGTTTGCCTAAGGTGCATCTACATAGAAAGAGGCTCAGCAGCCTCTGCTGGAAAAGAATTGTTCAGTCAGACTCTGCTTATTGCTTGTCAAACAGCTATCAAACATATCCGGGTAGTGGAGAGAGCCCTCCCCCTCAATTTTTAGTATTATTGTTGAATTACCAGACTTACACCCCTCTTTCAGGCTGAACTGCGTCAGATCTTTCTTATATCTGGCTGTCATGTTTTGGGAGACTGATCAAGGTTAATCTGAATTCATAAAACAATGCACCGTGTTATAAAGGGAACTATCTCACCTTTATTTGGCTTCTTGAGTCTGACCTGTTTTTGTCCATTGCTCTTATTCACAGCCTTCTAGTCTGTTCACCCAAATGGTTCAAAAGAGTCCCAGCTTTATTTCCATGAAAACATTGATAGTGAACAGGTTTTTGGAGCAGAGTGGAGCCAGGAATGGGACACGCTGCATTCACTGACAGCAAAGCCCAGGTAAATGGGCTGTTTGATTAAAGGGTGTTATTTTCCAGTGATGCTCAATAAACCTCATGATTCCTTCGTGAATCTTTTGTAAATAAACTTAATCTGGCATCTTAAACAAACACACACCAACGACTAATGAAAAGTCAACACTTCTGGTTCTGTTTTGTTGAAAAAGATGCCATACAGAGTCTGGAGGCCCTAAGTCTTGTCCCCTTCTTTTCAAATGCTGTCGTGTTCTGCATGAAAGGCATTAATTCAGAATGTCAGTTCTATAAGAAGCAAAATGCTCTAAGCTTACTTGAGAAACACCTGATAAGGTGTTTCTATGCAGCGGCATTGGTGCTGCCTCTTCAATGAGGCATCCCTTGAGAAAGCACAGCCCATGAACTCCCAAGCTCCACCCTGGCAGCCTGTGGGTGCTTCTTCGTGTTACTACAGCCTTTCACAGTGGTGTCTTCCATCTAGTCAGCCTTCTGTCGCCCTTAAGTCTGACTTGTGAGGTTGGGCTTTATGGGTACAAGGAGACAGAGGTGACTCTCCACATGATTAAACTAGGTTTTGGAGGCATAACGTGGAATACCAAATCTGAACAAACCAACAGACATAGTACTAATATTGGCCCAGGTTTTATGTTAAGTGTCAATTATGACTCATACATATGGAGCCAAGACACAGCCTTGCAATGATGTGATTAATGCTGGGGAAGATGGGAAAAGCTGCAGCCAAACCACTAACACACAAAACCAAGTTCAGGTCAGCACGTCTTTTTGTGCTATATTTATGATGGTACGTCGGTAACCGAAAAGGAGAAATCAAGAATTCTGTTGAAGTGACACCACTAGAACCTCAGGATGGGATTTGCGGTTTTATGGGGAACTGGGTTTGGACTATGGATTTGTTTTGGTCTACATTTCTCTTTCTCCAGTCAAGTCAGAGTCATAAGGAGAACAAAAGTGACTTGCATTCAACTTTATTTCCCTGTGCAGATGTATAGGCAAGGAACTGCCTTTGCAAGGCTAGATTCTGGTATGATTGGTAGGAAGAGAGTGGCTAGTTGGTGTGTGTATATGTTTTCCTTTCGGATCAGAGCTCCTATTATCACCACCTTGTGATATGGATGTCTGTCACTCCAATTCCTTGAATTACTGAAATTTGGGGGAGAGAGATCAAAATAGAGCAACATGGCCTCCCAGATGGGTTCACCAAACCTAAGAAATGACATCCTGCAGCCTGCTCTGACTGCAGCATGGTGTGTGCTCCTGGCTGTAGGACCAGTTCTGTGTGGCCCTATCACAAGCAGATCAGGTCATAATACGAAGTGGACATTGAACTAGTGCCTTCCAGCTCTGGAAGGGTTTCTGCAGATAGAATCTCACTGGATTCTTGCTGCGACCCTGTGCGTGAGGAATGACGTAACTGGAGTTCTATGTGCTGCTTGATGGGGTGTGCCTGAGCCTCCACTTCTGCCCTCGGGGCCCTGATACCAACGTGTTTCCTTCTCAGCATCTCTCACTGGTCTTGGAGGTGAGGTCATGTCGTCACATATTCCTACTGCCTGTTCTTAGGTATACAGTGTTGATGTTTAAAAATCCTTTTGGCAAGGGGACTCCTGGATGGCTCAGTAGGTTGAACATCTGACTTTGGCTTGGGTCATGGTCTTGGGGTCCAGGGATCGAGCCCCCGTGTTGGGCTCCCTGCTTAGCGGGGAGTCTGCTTCTCCCTCTGGCCCTCCCCCCATTCACGCTCTCTCTTTCTCTCAAATAAATTAATGAAATCTTTAAAAAAAAATCCTTTTGGGGACCACAAAATGAAAGCTCCCCTGGGAAGGAGGGAGATGTAGTAGGTCATTTTGGGGGTGTCCTCCTAGTTCTTGTTTGTATTAAACAGCATGTGTGGGTTTCATGCTATAAAGATGTATATAGCTTCAAAAGGGATTATGAGAAAGAGGCTTTATTTAACAACAGAATGTCACAGCTAAGATGAATTTCCTGCCTTAAAATTCCAAATGCTGCAAAGAAAAGACTATTTTCTTTCTCTGACCCTGAGCACAGATATCAACTTCAAGATTCAAAAAAATGGATTTCAAAGAGGTTCTCTAGTTTCTGAAACGAATGTGAAGAGCAGTCTTTTCTAATCCTTCTTCTTACCTCAACTAGTACTAAGCAGATGACCCAAATTCTGGAGGAATCATGGACCATGAAATGCTAGCATTCGAGGATTTTCTTAGGTTTCTTTTTAAATTGATCTAATGCCTACATCACTGGTTCTAAGAAGCAGCAGCAGGGAGGTGGGGATGGGTTTGAGGCACAAAATGTCCCGTAGTTCTCAGAAGGGGTCATCTTCATTGAGAAGCAGAATCTTAACAGAAAGATATAATAATTCAAAGAAGAACAATCCAAACAATACCAGGCTATTTCCCCATCTTGTAACCTGAAAATGAAAACTTTGGACTCTTTCTTGTTAAAAAACAAAAACAGTGAACACCTCATATGAATGGTTTTAAAAACGGTTATTGGACTTGCTATTTGCTAGTTTTTAGAGTGACTTTAATTTGCACGATCTCATCCGGTCCTCGAAAAACACTAGGAGGTGGGCAAGTTTGATATTTCCCATTGTTCTGACGAGGAAATTCAGGCTCAGCATGCTTCTGTGACTGAGAAAGATGCCTCAGCGAGGGGGGTTTCCTGGTTCCCAAGCCTGTGCTCTGATGCGTCCCCTGCTGCCCTCACGGAGATGATGACCTGGCCGCATACCCAGTGCGGAGCAGAGTCTAACAAGGGGCTACATGACACCTGGGTGTCGTGAATGCTCCTGGTGTCACATGAGTAGGAAGGAAGGGGAATTCATCGGCTAAAAGAGGAACTGAAGCTGGATCGTGCTGACCAAGGGATTTGAAAGTGAAATTGTCAAGTTCACCGGGAAGCTGTGAATGAAGTTTTGAAATTCCTTGATCTTCGGCACAGGAATATTGGCAACGAGAAACATAACTGCATTTTATCAGGAGGACGAAGGGAGACTTGTCCTTTAGAAATGTTTGGAGTGTTTACAGTTCTTTTCGAAAGCATGTTTTCATTTAAAGTAATGGGCAATTTGGAAAAAAAAAAAGTATGGGAAGTAGTGTGTAATTTAGTTACACCCAAGAATTTATTTTACGGCAAGTCTCATTTCTCTTTCACTGAAGTATACACAATTAGAGGTCTGCTTGCTGTGGAAGTACTTGGATAATTGAGTAAACAGGGATAAAAAAATATAGGGGATGCCAGGCTAACCTTTTTCCAGTCTTATTACATTGCAGGTTCTCTACGTGAACTACCTGAACTAGTGGTTTACAGATCCACTTCTCTAGGAGGGATGGTGTTTTTCTTCTTTTATTATAAATTGAAATGTTGGTGGCTCTAATAAAAATTTTAAAGAAAAAGGCTTTCTTACAACTTCCTGTTTTCACCTCACTGCTAGAAGACCATACAAGACACACTTGGATCTTGTCTTCATAGGTCAAATGCAGCACTGTTGTTAAGCAGGGCTTGGTCAGACTGCTGGTGTAAAGGAAGGAGCAAAGTTCCCATTCTGATTTCCTCTCATTTAAAGTTAATGCTGGCCATCTTCACAGTCAAATCTGACTAGCGTTGTATGGAGAAGTTATTTGTTTTCTGACTCCTTATTCAATGGAGATAAAATGGTAAAGCTTAGTTTCGACCATTGGGAACTATAGAGCACATTGGCTTGTCTCTAGCACTTTGTTAGGTGCTATGAGAATATACTCTCCTTATGAGTCACTCTCAGCAAAATGGAGAATCAGATTAATTATTAGAACAACACATACTATATATGTGTTCATGTGTTTTCTAGGGAGAAAAATATTGCCCAGGGGAGTCATCTTTTGTGCCTCCCACCATCTTTTTTTAAAAAGGAAGGAAGACTGGGGGGAGGCAGATGGGGTGAAGTCAGCAAGTGGAGGGCTCAAAGGACTCTTTGACAACCCCTCTCCTATCCCTCTGCCTTCTGAGTTCTTACCATGGGAGCACCCCCAGTGCATTCTCTGCATTCTGAAGTACTTTTCATTGTTTTAAGATTTTATTTATTTATTTGACAGAGTGAGCGAGAGAGCACAAGCAGGGGAAACAGCAGAGGGAGGGGGACAAGCAGGCTTCCCACCAAGCAGGGACCCCAACGTGGGATTCGATCCCAGGACCCTGGGATCTTGACTTGAGCAGACATCTAACCATCTGAGCCACCCAGGCACCCCCTCTGAAGCACTTCTTGCTGATTACTATGACAGATCCAACAAATGGCTTCCCAAGCACCACCCCTAAATCTAGAGTCCAGCTCCAACCTTGTCCTACATCTCTTGCTTTCATGATTCTCCAACTTGAATGTCAGTGTCCATCTCCCTGAGGTTCTAGAGGGCAAGGCTGGGTGGGAAGTGGAACAGGGTTAGATGGTGGCTGTGGGACATATAGCAAGGAGGAACTAACGACGACATCCAGGCTGGAGCTGTGAGTCAAAGAGGCAGGTCAAAAAAATTGTTCTTCCTACTGGAAACAATGTGTAGACCTGAGTCGATGGGGAATGAGATCTTGCTGGGCCGCTGATTTTAGCTGACTGAAATCCACTTTGGATTTCTGACCTCCAGAACTGTAAGATGACCAATTTGTGTTATTTTTGTCCACCAGATTTGTGGTAATTTGTTAGAGCAGCAATAGGGAATAACACAAACTTCCTATATGCTAGGAATGGTTCAAGATGCTGGGAAAGTAACAGTGAGCAAACAGTTTCGACTCACCGAGTCTATGAGGTATTTGAGCATGTGCTAAAACAAAAGGTTGTAAATGATTTTAATCCATGGGAGCTTTTATTCAAACAGAACCTCTTATGGAAGCCTAAGATCTAAAACAGAGAAGAATGGAGCTCCTATTGGTGGAGGTGGAAAAGGTGGTTCCAGAAGCTTCCAGGCCACCCCCCTGCCCTCCCCACTAAACCCCTTTGACAGACACTCTTAGATTCCTACTCAACAGCCCACTTTCTCGCAGGCAGAGCCACCTCCCTCTTTGGACACTGAAGATGCCAGATCCTTGCTTTTCCATCCTCCGCATCATGAGGATAGGATTCTGACCCAAACTGGGCCACAGGATGTGAATGGCAAGTCTCTGGGGTTCAGAGGAAAGATTTCCTCTCTATTAAAAAGAGAGACGGACAAACACGGGGATCAGGCTCACTCATCCATTCTATTTTTGCAAATGATCGTGTGAGGACGAGATGCTTGGAGCTGCCCTTGCCACCTGGAGACCTTGAAGGGAGGCAATGCTCACACACTGAGGGGGGCAGATGGAAAAGGGGGAACAGTCTGGCCCTGGGTGACTACTTCTGGTCCAACCCTGGAACCATCTGCCTCTAGACTGTGGTTAAGGGAGAAAACAACATTTAACATTGCTTAAACCAATTTTAGTAGGTTTCTAGCAGGTGCAAGCAACCTCATTGAATCCTGTTGAACTTATCCAAATGGCAAAATCCTTTCTTGGGTAAAAAATGGCTCGAGTGTATAGAATTTCATTTTTTGCTCATATTTGAAGGCACTTACTAGCATTCCAATAAATGAGTTGTTAAAGGTTAAGAGTATTTGGAATCCAAACCTAAAATCAGGGCATTTTTAGAGCTCTTAGAGGACTCCAATTCATATCCTAAGAATCTGGGCTATTGTACAAGGCCCGGAAACATTCGGTGCTCCCACCAGACTGTGGCACGTGCTAAAACTGGCCATCTTGACGATATTCAGGAAGGATGCGTTCTTGCTGCTGTTTTTGTTTTTCATTATAAATTATGATCTCTTTATCCTCATTATTACAGATTTAATTTTTTGTGGTTGTTTACTTAATGCTAGCCCCTGTGGTGATACTTATTTGCACTGACAGACTCTAGGGATAGACTGTAAGGTGTGCAAGGGTAACAGATCACAGAGGAGCCTCCAGACTCGTCCAGTTACAGAAGGGAAGTCTCTCTACACCCCAACATGCTGGTGCAATAAGGCTCAGCGCTGTCATAGTTGTTTTTTTCAGGGAAAAATGAGAATAGGTGAAGTAAGCAGGCAGTTGAAACAATTTAAAAAAAAAAGGCATTTCAGTGCATTCTAAGCCCTGAAATAATATTTCTATCATTTTATTACATTGGTTATAATACTAACAACTGCATTTATTGGGTATCATCTCATTTAATTTGTTCACTAGCAGCCTACTGAAGGAGATGCTATCATTCCTGTTATACATATTTGAAGCTCTGTTTTAGGGATTATGGAAATCTGCCTGAGTATTGGGGCTAAAAAATGTGTGAGTTGGGATTCGAATTCAGGTCTTTCTGATTCCAAAACCTGAGCATCAACTTAAATGTGCCATTAAATAAGAAAATTCAAAACAATGAAAAGTTTGGGGATTGGATTGTGTTTGTATCCATAAGGTGTTTCCCCCCCCCGCATATTCAAAAACTGTTTTTGAATGACCACATAGAGACTAAGATATTTGTCAAGTAATTATTTTATGTTGAAAATAATTTTTGCCTATGTATCTTGACCCTACAAAAATAGTTAAATTTCCAGTCCTGTGCCTCAAATGCGTGTTGCTTTCTTTTTTCTTGTACACAGTAGGTGCTCAAGGGTTGCTGGCAAAGGGAAGTATCATTTGCTGAGCTCCTTCCAGGCACTACAACTGGTGCTTTCATAGATATCTCATTATTCTCAGGCAGATCTCATGAGGTAGGTTTTACAACCCCTCACTTGTAAGTAAGAAAATGAAGGGCTCTGAATATTTTAGTTTATAGTTTTACCTGCCTTTAAGGAGTGGGAAAAGGCATACTGGTGGTTAGAAAAGAAGTTTGATGTTTGTCCTTTTCTGCACCATTGTATCAAATAGTCTGTGATGGACGACCTCAAATTTTCACTTCTGTTTGCATTCATGTGTCTTGCAAGTTCACTTTGTAGCCCTCATCAAGAGGTGAGTCTTTTCTCCCACCTCTGAAGTTGGGCCAGGTTTATGACTTGCTTCAGCCATAGAATGAAGAAGAGGAGATGGTGTACAAGTTCTAAGGCTACACTTCAAGAACCTTGCATGCTGCCATGTCCTTCTTTGGTCCCCTGCCACTGCCATGAGGACAAACCCAGGCCAGCCTGCTTAAGGATGAGAGACTGTGTGGAGCAGAGTTCCACTCATCCCTGCGAGGCCAACCTAGACTGACCAGGCTCTGGCTAACCCAGGAGCTGGCTCAGACCCAGTCAGAGTTCTGTCAAAGAAACAGACCCAGAAAGATATAACTCTATCTCTCTGTCTCGGTCTCTGTAAGAGATTTATTGCAAGGAATTGGCTTACAAGAGTGTGGTGGCTGGGTAGGCAAGTCTGAAATCCATAAGGCAGATTGGTGGGCTGGACACTCTATGGCAGGAGGTAACACTGCAGACCATAGGCAGGATTTCTTCTTCCTCAGGGAAACCTCAGTTTTGCCCTTAAGGCCTTTAAACTGATTGGGTGAGGCCCACCCATATTATGAAGGATTATCTCGTGAACGTAAATTGGTGCAACCATTGTAGAAAAGAGTATCGAGGTTCTCAAAGAAATTAAAAATAGAACTATGTGATCCAGCGATTCCACTTAGGAGTATTCATGCAAAGCAAAAGAAATCACTGTCTCACAAAGATATCCACACTCCCATATTTACTGCAGTATAGTTATAGTAGCCAAGGTGTGGAGAGACCTGTGTCCACTGACAGATGAATGGATAAAGAAAATGTCACCCCCACACATACACACACACACGAATATTATTCAGCCATAAAAAGAAGGAAATCCTGCTATTTGTAACAATGTGGATGGACCTTGAGGGCCTTATGCTAAGTGAAATAAATCAGATGGAGAAAGACAAATACTGTATGCTATCACTTATATATGGATTCTACAGGTAAAAAACCCCAACTCATAGATACAGGGAACAGATTGATAGTTGACAGAGGCAGGGGGTGGGGGTTGGGCCTAATGGGTGAAGGCAGTTAAAGGTACAAACTTCCAGGTCTAAGATAAATAAGTCCTACTAGGGAATGTGATGTCCAGCATGGTGACCATAGTCAAAAATACTGACCTGTATCTTTGACAGATGCTAAGAGAGATCTTAAGAGTTTACACATACACACAAAATTTGCAATGGTGTGTGGTGATGGATGTTAACGAGACTTATCATGGTCATTATTTGCAATATATACATATATTAAATCATTATCTTGTACACCTAAAATGAATACAATGTTACATGTCAATTATATCTCAATTAAAAAAAGATAATCTCCCTACATAAGGGCAACTGGTTGTAGATGTTAACCCTATCTACAATCTACCTTAACAGCAACATCTAAATTGGTTTGATTCAGTAACTGGGACCCACAGCCTAGCCAAGGTGATACATGAAAGGGACGTTACACTGTGGCTGTGTGAGTGAGCCCAGCTTCCATCAGTGGACCTGCTTAGCCAGTCGCAGTGTTTCAAGAGAAATATTAAACGATGTGGTTTTAAGCCACTAAGTCCCTAGCAGTTTGTAGCAATGGTTCACTGATACACTGCACCTCTTATTTTGAAACAGTATTTGAAAATCCTTTCTCCCAGCGACTCTGTCCTTTCTCTCTTGGCTGTCTGCTATAATTTTGCCAAAACAATGCAGAGGACAGCTAACGGTTGTTTTCTAGAGTGACCTAGCTGTGTGCCTCCTGCAATATGTTGTACTTGAAGGCCAGCCTTTTTATCTCCTCTTTGTTTTAAAATCTTAGTAGAAAGTTCCATAGGAGGTAAAAGAAAAATACTTCACTACCTTTTGAAGATTCTTTGGCAAAGAGTACTTGGGGAATATTTAAAAGGCACGATGACATCATATTGGAAAAGCACACATTCAACCCACTACCAGAAAACACACAGATGCAGAAACCAAGGAAACCAGCCTGCTCTTTTCTACTTCTCAAAGTCTCTCATACAGAATGCCATACAGAAAAAAGAAACGACTGCCAAAAGCAGAAATAAAAGAAGCTCAGGAAAGACGAACCTAGATGAGAAGTTAACTCTTCAAAGCTGGGACATTCAGAATGGAGGGCTGGACTCCCGCTGCTGAGAGAAGGCAGCCCTCTCTCCCAGTTGCCGGAATCTGGAGGCGGCTTGCCCCTGAGGCAGGACTTCCATGTACGGTTCTGCAGTTGTGCACTGTGCAAACTGTCTTCGCTGGGGAGCTGAGTAGAACTGAATCTACTCACCAACCTGTGTGTTCCTAAGGATGTGTGTGCCTAGAGGAGGCTCTTTTTCTAATTTGCACAGAGGCCCTCCATGGGCTAGTAGTGGCCTGCCTTGAGGTGAAGCTTGGTCATTTTTTTTCTCTGTGAGATATTCAGAATAGGAAAAAAAAAACGAGTTATGGGGGCGAGAGCAAATGAGAGTTCTACGGTTCTTGCAAATGCCACTTGCATAGTATCAGTCAGATTCCCCTCACCCCCGGCCTAAGCTACTCCTCCAAGTAAACACACACTCTGCCTCTAAGCCTGGCACCTGCTATGCCAGCTTGGCCTTGGCCTGGTCCTCTAGCCACCACTTTGACACAACCCCAACACTTAAGCCCCTCTTCTCTGTTCCTTCCCTGATTCATAATACAGGACCCACCACTCCCTTCCTTCTTCATGATGCTACTGTTTTGAGGAATGGCTGAGGTCTGAAGAGAAAGGGCAGGGTATGAATACAGGCTGTGCTTTCTGTTTAGGAAACCACTTGACCTGGAGAGAGGGGCAGGACCGGTGTCCTTAGACACATCTTAGGAGCTCAGAGTGGTCTCCTTCCCCTGAAATTGCAAGACATAAAACTTTAAAGGACAATGGGAATGTTCTAAAGCCTGGAATAAATCTTTCTCTTCAATGGCTCTTCATGTCTTTCCTGCATATGTACTAAAATTAAAGAATTAGACTTGGTGCCTGGACTCAGGAGATTTGTGTCCATTTGGAAAGACTGATATTAATTTGATGATTATATAAGTAAATGTATATTAAATATGGATGTACAGAAAATACAAGATGTTAGGAAAATGAAATAGGAGCTCTGATGTGGATCATGGTTGGCCATCTGGGAAAGGGAGGGGGAGGGAGGTGGGGAGAGATAAGGCAGTCCCAGGAAGAGTCCTCAGCTGATGCAAAGACCCAGAAGATGAGCAGCCTGCACCCGAACCAGCTCAAGGCAGACCGGCGAGGCTGGGTGAAGACAGCCAGGGGGCAGGTGCGCCAAGGCACCTTGCAAGGCCCCGGGGAGCTCCAGTGAGAGTTCAGGTTTTATTCCAAGAGCAATGGGAGGAAAGGCATTGAGGGCTGTAAGATGAAAAGTGACAAGATCAGCTCAGTGTTTTTATAAGGATCCCTCTGTCCAAAGTGGGAAGAACGAGAGAACGGCTACCCCGGAGAGCGGTGGCCAAGAGAAAATGAGACCATTGAGAGTATTTCGTTAGCAGCATACTCGTGCACAGTGTAAGGTGTTATAATTATTACACCCTTTGTTTCTCAGTCTATCAAGGCAGGGGTAATTTTTCATGTCTTCAGTAAAGTCACATCTCTTATTTAAGATTATAAGATAAGGTTGGGGTCAGATCTGGTGCTAGAAGCCACCCACTATTCCCACCTACTCTCCCAACATAGGCTGTACTCTGTCACCTTAAGAACAGAAATCTATCCAAGTGGCCTTTGGTGGAAGCTGAACGTAAGCAAATGTTACCACAGAACATTCTGAGGTGAAATCTGAGGCTCATGTGTTGCTAACCACGGATGACAGCAAGCCTCGCATTTAGCTTGGCATGGAGGGGTGAACAGGATGTGCTGGTGGAAAGGCAAAGCAGAAAATGCAGTCTTAGGAAAGCCTTGGAGAAAATAACTCACCAAACATATTACTTTCTCTTCCTTTTTCTTTCTTTTCTTTTTCTTTTTTTTAAAGAATGTTAAGCTCAGGAGCAACTACAGTACATTTGTTTTTTCATTTTTTCTTCACTTAATTGAGCAGTTGCCATGGCAACTCAAGAACAGACTACTCATTGCCTTCAATGAATGGCAGACACACATTTTTCATCTACTGAAAGTTGCAGTGAGCTTTTTAAAAAGGTAATCTAGAGCTATTGCTTTTTTTTCCTGGCCTGCTATCAGTATTCTCTCTCCAAAGGACCCTGGAGTGGCAACACTTGGCTTTCATGAATGAGAAAAATATGTCACAGGGACGGAGGATTTAGAAATTGCATCAGAATTCAGACTTGCCAGCCAGTCAACATTCAAACATCAATCACAGTGTGTATAGCAGAAGAGCAGGCACAGGGGCGCCTGGGTGGCTCAGTCGTTAAGCGTCTGCCTTCGGCTCAGGGCGTGATCCCAGAGTCCTGGGATCGAGCCCCACATCAGGCTCCTCTCCTGGGAGCCTGCTTCCTCCTCTCCCACTCTCCCTGCCTGTGTTCCCTCTCTCGCTGGCTGTCTCTCCTGCTCTGTCCTGTGTTAGAGGTAGCTATGTGCTTCATTCATCTTCTCATCCTCCACAGTGTTTTCCACGTACAAGACAGAGCAGGTGACTTCCTCCTCATGAACCCATAACACTTCTTTCATTTCTCAACACAGTAAGCACCTGTTAGATTCACTACCCAGCACCCATCCTGCCCCTAAACTAACTGTGGCCAAAGGTGACTGGATCAGGAGTGCACCTACACCAGCTTGGACTATTAACATTCTTTCCTGGGAATTTACACTGAGAGACACTGGCCTCTCTGTTGGCTGGACCAGTTGGTGAACACTGAACTACCGTGAAAGGAGACCAGTAGAAGGTGCGTAGAGGGGTATAGAGACATGAAATGAAGGGACATTCCTTTTTTTTTTTTTTAAGGTTTTATTTATTTATAGATAGCGAGAGAGGGAACACAAGCAGGGGGAGTGGGAGAGCAAGAAGCAGGCTCCTAGCGGAGAAGCCTGATGTGGGGCTCAATCCCAGAACGCTGGGATCGCGCCCTGAGCCGAAGGCAGACGCCTAACGACTGCGCCACCCAGGCGCCCCGAAATGAAGGGACATTCTTAATGGTCTTCCAGCACCTAGTTCTGCATTGTTTTAATGGCTGGGTACATTCTTCCTTGGATTTGTGAGAGGTCCCCAAAGTTTAATAATAAAGTTCCCTTTTTGTGCAAGCTAGCTTAAACAGGTCTCTGACTTGCAACCGCAAGAACCTTAATTAAGGCATTTACATAGTGAGGGTATGTTTTTTGTAACATGCCTGCCTTTCTCAAGAGATTGAGATCTTCGAAGGCAAGCACTAAGTGAATCCTATTAAGTTTTGTCACCCCAGAATCTGGCATCATGCCTGATATTTAGTACACAGATATTCAGTATGTAGCTGTTGAATGGACGTATTGACATTTTCTTGCCTCAGATGAGTTGATGGATAAAACTCCAAAAGCAATAAACCAATGTGAGCCTCATTTATTATTATCAGACTCACTGTGCTGAGCTCTGTTCCCTTGCTTTCCAGGGGAGAAAGGGGACTGTTTGGGGACTTCTCAATTATTTAGAAGTCAGGCAGGAAGGAGGGCTGCTAGCTATTGGGCCCCCCTCAAACATCAGGAGTGAAGGTTCCTCCCTCCAATATTCTCCTATAACTTAAATGAAATGCTTCACTAATTCACACCCAACGAATCCATATTTATCATAATCCCATTAGGATCTGAATTCTTTGCATGCCATTAAAAAAAAAGGATTTGGTGATAAATTGCAAATAAAACAGCAGGGACACAATTAAACTAGTCAAGAGAATAAATTTTAAGATAACTTTAAGCATTGCAGAGCTTCTAGTTTGCCCAGAATTGATACAAATTACTTTTCTCCATTAAAACAGAGTTCAAGTTATCAATAATAATCTTCCTAGCCTGTCTGAAGAATATTTTCAACAAACTCAGTTTTATTATTTTAAGGTATAGAGAAAAATGCCACTGTGTTTATTGAATATGATTCTGAAATTGAGACTAAACAAACCTACAAAATTCCCGAATTATTGTGCTTTTTTTCTGCTTTTATGCAGCTGTTTAAAAATGGTGAGGAAGCATATTAATTAATTAATATTAAAAAAGATTTTATTAATTTATTTGAGAGAGAGAGAGGGAGGGAGGGAGAGCACAGAGCGAGAGGGAGAGGGAGAAGCAGACTTCCCGCTGAGCAGAGAGCCCGACGTGGGGATCGATCCCAGGACCCTGAGATCGTGACCTGAGCTGAATGCAAACTCTTAACCGACTGAGCCACCCAGACACCCCAAGGAAACATATTCATTAATACTGAAAGAAATTCACAACACATTATTATGTTAATACGTAACTAAATAGTAGGCATACCATGATCCCTGTTTTTATAAAAAGTATATATGTATACACAAAAATTTTTAATAAAAATTAAAGTATTAACATGTTAAATAGCTTAAATTTGGATGCATGGTTACAGGTCCTTTTCCTTTTAAATACCTATATATTATAACTTCTATAAAATAAACATGTATTGCTCAAGTAAAAAATTTATTAATCAGAAAATTCAGGACTCATATATATATATATATAACTCATCCTTTCATTTGTCTGTCTGTCCATCTGTCTTTCCATCTACCCATCCAGTTATTCAACAAATATTTGCTAAGAACCTACAATGGGCCAGACCAAGGCAGTGAATGGGTTCCTTGGCTTGTTCATTTTCTTGTGCAAAAGCTGTAATAGTAAAGTTTATGACGTGGGTAATATGGACCATCTGCTCTCTTGTCCTTATGAATAGTATAAGAGCTTGTGGGCCTTGGAAAGACAGAAAATGTTCTTAGAAAGTAGAGAGTCAGAAATGCTTTTCTAAAGACTACCGTTTGTCCTCCTATAAAGAAAACTTTCTATTCTTCAAATAATGTTCCTAGAACATTTTGATGTCTTCTCTGGATCATGTTAAACCAAGCTGAAATGCAGAGCAATTTTAAGATAGGTAATTTAATTTCCAAACAACAAGGGCTATTATGTTTCTTTCCTTTTTACTGGGGCCAATGCATGTGAGCAAACAAATTCTAATCTTAAACTGAGTTTGGCAAAAAATCCCTGTGGAAAGTACGGAGTGGGTCTATATATGTAAATATCCATTCTTCCTTTGAATTGCTTTGTCTATTTCTTGTGACATTTACTATTATTTTGAATGCTCCTCACTGGATTCCTCTTTTGCAATGTAGCTAGCAATGACATAATCTCTTCTCTACACGTTTGCTTATTTTGTGCATACAGTGACCCATTTTATAAGGTCTTTTCTTTTTTTCATTCTATAAGGTGTTAATCAGTTTATTAGCATTCATCGGACACAGTCACTATGTTTGAAAATGTTTTCATTTTTGTCTTAATTACTCTTTCATTAATGAAATCTGTATTCTTGGGCAAGGTCTAGAATTCTGTCATATTTCTGAGATACGAGATGTACCTTAAGCCTAAAGTGATCACTCTGCTTATTGTAAGAACATAATATTTAGAGCCTTCACAGATTTCTCTGGATGTCAGCGTTTCCTCTTGATACCTGCACTGTACCAGATGAAAGATTGCAAGTTCTATTTCTTTAAAAGAGTATAAAATGTATTTTAATGATCCAGAAGTCACAGAAATTTAATTAATTATTCCCTAGTTCAAGAAACTCAAGATAAATTTCCTTTTCCAACTGTTTCTATCACTAATGGTAATAATGATAGCTACCACTTATTAAGACCCTACCATATGTCAAATACTCTGTTAGCTTGTGGGGATGCAGAGGTGAACTAGACAATGCTCCACAGGTAGGCTTTTAATCTGTAGTTCTAGAAGTGTGGTCCCTGGACCAGAAGCATCGGCATCACCCGGACGCTTGTAAGAGAAGCACATTCTCAGACTTTACCTCAATCGGAAACTGCAGGAGTGGGGCACAGGAACTGTGTTTTAGCTGGTGCTCCAAATGATTCTCCGTGTCCTTAAAGTTTGAGGGCTGTTAGTCAAATGAATGAATGGGGACAGTTTCGGTGTCTTTGTGGCTCTTCCAGGCTACCGGGGTGGGGGTGGTGCCCTCAGAGAAGTCAACAGGCAATGGCAGACTCTCAGATTGCCATGATAGGGGAAGTACAGGATACTTCGAGAACTTTTACAGGCTAGAGAAGCAAGCAGAAACCTAACCATTTATGAACTTGTAATCCATGAAAGGAGTTTGAAATTAGTCTTGAGAACAGTGAGAAGCATAAAGAGGTTTTAAAGGAGAGTGATAAAATTAGAGCAGTTTTAATAAGATTACTTGGGTTCTTTAGAGAAAGGAGACAGGATAAAAGTTCCAGACAAAGGATCTAGGTCCTGGGACCCAGAAAGGAGCCCAGAGGCTGAAAATGAGACGGGACATGTGGACTGCTAAATCCACTCTCAGTGAGTTAACTAACAGCCAGGATCCTGTTCCTTGGCAAGACACCAGAAGTTACTTGTTTGGAAATGACAGCAAAATTTCCATATTCTGGCATTGGAGGTCCACAGGGAAATGCCCAGTCCCTGCCTAGAGTAGGCTGAATAATGCTCCAGCTCCCTGCCCCAAATAAATCCACATCCTAATCCTCAGAATTGGTGAGCATGTTACCTATGGCAAAAGGAAGTTTGCAGAGCTGATTAAGTTAGAGGTCGTGAGATAGGCAGATTCTCCCCATGATCAGGGCAGGCGTGGGGCATCGTAATCACAAGAATTCTTAAAGAGAGTTAGTAGGTCAGAGTCAGAATGGGAGGCATGAGAAAGAAGCAGTAATCAGAGAGAGGGAGGACACAGAGGAATGGATTGGCTGGAAGAGGCTAGCTGCTGGCCTTGAAGATGGATGAAGGGTCTATAAGCTAAGGAATGTGGGCAGCTTCTAGAAACTAGAAAAGGCAAGGAAACAGATCTTCCCCTAGAGCTCTAGAAGGAAGGCAGCCCTGCTGGCTTTAGAGCTTCTGTAAGATGGTAAGTTTGTGTTAAGTCACAAAGTTTGTAGGAATTTTTTATAGTGGCAAGTGGAAACTAATACACTGTCTAATCATGCTGGCCTGCCTCATTTTTTTTTTTAGATTGATTTATTTATTTGAGAGAGAGAGAGAGAGTGCACACTGGGGCGGGATGGGAGGGAAGGTGCAGAGGGAGAGAGAGAGAATCTCAAGCAGACTCCCTGCAGAGTGCGGAGCCCCACGCTGGGCTCAATCTCATGACTCTGACATCATGACCTGAGCCAAAATCAAAAGTCGGATGCTCAACTGACTAAGCCACCTGGGCGCCCCAGCTTGCCTCATTCTTAATAGAATTAGATGCCCATGGATCTCAAAACTTAGGAGGAAAGCTTTAAAGAAGAAAGAAAGCGGTACAAACAAACATATACATCCACAGGAAATAAAAATAATGTAAGAAACAAAGAAAATTTAGAAACCAATCTAAATGGTATAGAATGGTATGAGATGAAATTACAACCATAAAGGTAAAAAAAAAAAATTGTGGTGTGAGAAGGGAACAGTTAGAGAAAAAGAAAAGGCTCTTGAAAATTAGAAACATGATGGCCAAAATCAATCAGTAGAACAGTAGGAAGGTGAAGTTAAGCAATTTCCCAGAAAGCAGAACATAGTAGAAAAGCTAAGAGGCGGAAAATGGGAAAAAAGAATGAGATCAATTTAGGAAGTCTAATAGCTGAATCTAAAAAGCAGGAATAGAAATAGCAGAGGTTAGAAAATAAGCAAACAAAAAAAAATACTAGGAAATGTCCCAGGTTGAAGGGCCTGAGTCTCCATATTGGAAGGTCACAACAAATGCCCAGCCCCAGGAAGGAAACCAAGATTCACACCAAGGCACATCACAGTGAGAATTCAGAAAATGAGGAATAAATAGAGGATCTTTAAAAATTTCTAGGGAGGTGAGTTTTGGGGAGAGGACAAGTTACAATAATAGAGGGTGGAAAATCAGAGTAACAGCGGACTGCAATATGGCAAGGTAGAAGACAGTATGCTCTAAAGCAGTGCCTTCCACATTTTGAGGAAAATTGATTGCTGCTCTCAGGTAAATACTTGGGTAGCCAATCAGAAAATGCTGAGGAAAGAATCACACCGTTCAGTAATGGAGACTTAAAAAAACTTACCTTCTGCTGATTATTTTTTAGGAAGCTACTCCAGGATGTGCTCCAGAAAAAGAAAGGAATACATACAGAAGACGACATCGGACTCAGACACTGGAAAGAGGCTCAAACAGGCCCACACAGAGGGAGTTTTTTGGGCTTCAGAAAATGCTACCCAGGGCAGGCGGAAAAACCAGGCTTTCGGCTTCACTAATGCCCTGTATGCCACTCCTTCCCCATTCCTCATGGTTTTTTGGGACTAAGGTGGCCAACCATCCATTTCTGTTTGCCCAGAACCAAGGGGCTTCCCAGCATGTCGGTCTTTGGGCTTTAAGATCAGAACAGTTGCAGGCAAGCCGGGACAGCTGGTCACCCTACTTGGAACTATGGCCACACCACTTGGAACTATGGCCACACCTGTGCTTTAATGTCTGTGTCTTTGTGTTCGCCTCACCTTTTTTTTTTTTTTTTAAGATTTTATTTATTTATTTGACAGATAGAGAGAGACAGCGAGAGAGGGAACACAAGCAGGGACAGAGGGAGAGGGAGAAGCAGGCTTCCCACTGAGCAGGGAGCCCGATGCAGGGCTCGATCCCAGAACCCTGGGATCATGACCTGAGCTGAAGGCAGATGCTTAACCAACTGAGTCACCCAGATGCTCCTGTGTTCTCCCTTTCTGACACACATGCCCCCTGCCCGGCCAACTCCTCCTCACTGTCTCAGCCCCAGCTCAAGTTTGGAGAGGGAGAAATGCAGCCAGGTCGAGGTGGCTCTCCTCTCTGGCACCGGACAGTCTTTTAACCTCTTCAGGAGTCTCTATTCGAGCAGATGCCGAATGACACCTCTCCTTGCTCAGAGGGGATTGCTGGAGGTGGGGTGGGGTTGACTCCCAGGTTCCTGCAAGATCAGAGGCTAAAGTCTTCTCTTGGCTATTCTCTAAAAACTGAAATCTCACACTTCCTTCCTCATTTGCTGACTTGAATTATTTGCTGAGTTAGGGTCTTCCTCTGGCGCATTTCTCTGCCAGACAAATTCTGCCACCGTGGTCAGTCTGCGTCTGGAACTGGCAAAGTCCCAGGCACCTCCGTTATACTTACTCTGATTTCGGGTCACCTTCACAAATTGGCACATCTTTTTCACATTTAAACAAACTTGAAAGGATCCTATTTTCTTGCATCTTGGAAACCACTGCTGCTGGCGCCTTTGATCTGCTCTCCTAGTTCTGTGCCCTTGAGTCCTTTTGGCCATCAGCCTTTGAAGCTGGGGGCAGAGGCTCTCAGGCCAGCTGCAATTCAGAATCACCTGGAGAGTTTTTAAAGCATAGTTTTGCCCAGGTTTCTCTCCCAGACCAAAAAAATCAGAATCTTTGGAGGGTGGGGCAGGTTTACCCACTCACCAGGTGATTCTAATATCCAGCAAGGGCAATGGCTACCAGATTTAGAGCACTGGTTTTAGATCAAAGAGACTTGGTACAAGTCCTACTTCAGCAACACACTAGGTGTTTTATCTTGGCCAAGTCATGTAACACTCAGTCTCAGTTTCCTTATCTATAAAATAGGCTTAATAATGCTGACCAGATAGGGCTTGGTATGGATACAGGATGTGCAACACTTAATGCCTGACTCATACTGAGAGCTCAGCAAGAGGGAGTTGGTCATCCTTGCTTGGGCAGTGGAAAAAGCCTTCTACCCTAGAGCCAAAGAAAGGGCATGATTAACCAACTTGTTCAAGATCTTCGTTCAGCAGGGGGAATGAAGCATGAGAGACTGTGGACTCTGAGAAACAAAGTGAGGGCTTCAAAGGGGAGGGGGGTGGGGGAATGGGATATGCTGGTGATGGGTGGTGGGGAGGGCACGTATTGCATGGTGCACTGGGTGTTATACGCAACTAATGAATCATCGAACTTTACATCAAAAACCAGGGATGTACTGTATGGTGACTAACATAATATAATAAAAAATATTAAAAAAAAAGATCTTCGTTCAGCAAGAAGATGAAACTTGAGATCTTAACTCTTGGTAAAGATTGTGGTTTGTAAATTAAACTCCACAAAAGAAAAAAAAAAGCTTGAGAAAGAAGGTCTCCATTTAAATGGTAGCCTCGACCTGCTCAAACACATGTGTAAAATTAATGTTGTCCAATTACTTGTGTGCCAGACTGAATCAGTTCAAACTTGCCCCAGTGAAGAGCTGCAGGTACAGCTGCTCTCCATTCAACTTGACTTTGCCTGACAATGATTTTTTTTTCTTGGTGATAAACATTAATTTCTGGTTTTAGCAAATCTATTAAGTCCCTTTGGAAAACATAAAGTCAACAAGATAGCTACTGTCTGGTCTTCAGAATTTAAATACATTATTTGAATGCAATCGTCTTCAGAGTAAATAAAAGCTGATAAAAATAAAAATGATTAAAATCTCTAGAAATAAAGCTAGCCGGATATGTGATGAAAAAGTAACCACATCTTATTTTCTGCTGTTGGTTCATTTTACACACACACACACACACACACACACACACACACACAGAATGCAAATGCATAGCTTCTTAGGACAGATGGAGTAATGCTGCCCAAGAGACGATGTGATTGGGGTGAGACCTGAAGAGAGGAGCGTAGACCAATACTACTTTCCCCAGACGGGACAGTGAGACTACCCCAGCACACAGAGGGGTTAGTAGTGTGTGGATGGACGAGACCTGAGCCCCACTCTCATGCCAATGGTCCTAGGAAATGCCAAGGCCTGTGGGAGAGTTTGGTAGGTGAATGGCTGGGGTCTCAATGGCCCCTGTGGTCCAGCTGGCCCCAGCAGCATGGATGCTGTGAGTGGAGCAGGCCACTTTTGAGTGGATCACAAAGGCTCAAGCAATACAAACCTCATGGCGACCATAAATAACTGAAGAGCAGAAACCACTTCCTCAAACTTTTTGGGCTGGGGAAGTTTTCCCAGACTCTAGTAAGACTCCGAAGGAGAGGAAGAAGGGGCTTCCCATACCGTAACTGAGAATGGAACTTCCACTGCCTACAAGGATAGGGAGGTAGAAGCAAACTGATTTAGGAAAATACGTAAGTGTTACCTGGAGGCAGTCTACACCTAACTACTGCACCATTGATGCTAAAAGTGCATATCTATTAATGTTTCTACTTTAGAGTTGACACATAGTTCAAATATAGTATGACTGTACTTACACATGTTTTTACTGACAGAACTGCATAAAGCTATAGAACTGGATGAAGTGACAGAACTGCATAAATCCAATTACCTTTGGTATATTATTATTACATTTAAATATTTAGGATCAGTTCAGCGAGAGCAATTTGGAAAGGTGTAATTATGTTGAAGATTCCCAAACCCATTGAAAGACTGGCTGGTCAGCTGGCCTCATTTCACTTGTGAAGAAGCTGATGGCCAGAGGGCTGAACTAATTTCTCAACTTCCCATTCACCTAGTAGAGATTTAAAAGAGGAAGAGATTTAGCAGAGCCAAGGGCCAGACTCTGTCCACTTTCTCCCCTGCTATTTGTTACAGAGAAGCCCTATATAATGGAAAAGGAGGCAGTTCCCTGATGTTCGTGTACGGAATTTACAATGTTAAAAATTGGAAGGAACCTAAATGTTGATTATTAGAAGCAGTAAAAAAAAAAAAATGAAGCAGGGTTATGTTACCAGCACAAACTAAGAAGGATACATATGATATAGGACAATTTATTGGGGGTTAAAAACATGAAAAACTCCTACATTGCTTAGGAATGCATTATCTATACTACACACAATAAATACTCATTGACTACCTACCATGGGCCAGATGCTGTTCTAGGTATCGTGATAGAGCAGCGAACAGAGCACCTGCTTTCCCAAGAACCTACATTCTAGGGACATAGCTGCACATGAAGTAGAAACATAAAGAAAGACGTTGGATTGATAAACACTGAATGGAGAATAGTGGACACCTCTGGGGAGGGCCAGGGGAATGGGATTGGAGAGGTGGTGCACAGAGGGCTGCAATTATTTGCAATGTTTTATTTCTTAAGCTGGGAAGTGGATCCATGGTGTTTGTTGTATCATTCTCTATGGCTTCTAGTCTGTCTGATGTATTTTATAAGAATCGATTTACTTTTCTTTCCTAGTTTTGCTTCTACAAATTTCTTTTGTTCCTGTAAAAACACATTTTTCCTCTACAGATAACAGGGAGGTCAAATGAAACATAAGGAAATTAATGGAGATGGTCTGGGAACTAGCTGTAAGCATTTAAGAGAGCCTGTGTGTTTGGAAATTGCAAGAACTCTTGAATGTTTTGAATGATATTGTTTCTAGAGAAAAGAAGACGACACCGGCACACAGCTGGGCCCAAGGAAAGTCGGTTAACTGTTTGCTGAAATAAAGGACTGACTACGGATTTAGCTAGTTCCAAGGAAAAAAATGACAACGGATTCTGCCGCACATCCTAGAGCCTTAACCAAGCCTGCCCCCTGGGTGACTGGCATTACGGACTACTACCTTATTGATCAATGAACTGCAGGTATTTTTAGCACCTAATGTATGTTCTGTATCCAGAGTCATGTAGGACTAAATTGGACTCAATTTGACAGCTCTTATTTCAAATAATTTAGAAGAACAGCTGTATATAAAAATCTTCTTTTTTCGAATCCTTTTGTCTCGTCAAGAATCCTTGCTTATCACTGAAGTATATCCTATTAGAAAGAAGTAGAAATATTGCAATACTATCTTTTATGACCTGTGGGCTAATAATCTCATTATTAGGAGTCTTTCCTAGGCAATAATCAGAGATATGGGCAAGGTTGATGTGCAATGACATGCCAGGGCAGCATTATTTATAACCGTAAAAAGATGAAAAATAAATGCCCTGGAGTAAGGGAATGATGAAAATAAAGTATATCTGTAAAATTATATTTTATACTGTCGTGAAGGAAGTGTTTATAAAAATTATTTGAGGACATGGTAAATTCTATAATATTAAATGAAAAAAATTGATTATGACTTTATTACATATCTGCATATCTATTAATCAATAAAATAATCTAAAATGTTAATGTTAACTTTCTTCTTTACCTTATCGTATTTTCTAAAATTTCCAGAGCATTTAGTTTTGCTTTTATAAATGAGAAGTTATTAAATTTAAGTAAATGACAAAGAAATGAAAGATTATTATGCATCGAAAGAGAAGCAATCACAGACTTGACATTTCTTACAAGCTCAGACATCTGCTTATATGGCTTGCTCATTTTATAAGCCTGTGAAGAGGTTAACTCCTATGATTTCAAATACTGGGATAAAATACAAGCTAGTTTTCTTGTTTGTATTTTTTTTGTTATTTTGTTTGTTTACAGGGAGATGGTTGCTGGGGTCATTATTATAGATTCTGGGACAGCAGCATGGCTTACAGGGAAGAGATGAACTTGGAGTGAAGACGTTATTGGTTTTGTGACCTTGGGGATAATGATACTTTCCTCCCAGGGTAGAGGTGAGGATTAAATCGATCATGAGAGCTCTTGGCACAGGGCAGGCACTTAATAAAAGCTGTCAACTCTGAATTTTCTTCAAGGTTATGAATATACAGTAAAAAAACTGGAAGTTTTAGGTTGGGTTCTCTACTGGTGTCACCCAAACAAGATTAATTAAAAAGCCAAATGATTTTAAAAGGGGTGTTGTTGCATTTACTGTTTAGAACCAAGTGTGCTCTTCCTGAGTCATCAAGCTTCTAAATTAAAGACAAGACAAGCAAACAAAAAGCCCCATACCTCCTAGCACATGGTGTGTGCCTCAAAAGTCCATCCCATCTGTTCGTCTCTGGGCCCATTCCCTCTCCCAACGTTGGGGGAAGTTCTAGCAAAATTGTCAAAAAGGTAAATGGGTTCCAACTGTCTTTGTCTCTTTTTCACCTCAACACCCTATCTTCCTCTGGATCTTGAAACCGATATGGGTTCCTGGTTTCCCAAGTCCCCTGCCCCACCAAGGGCTATCCTAAAGTAGCACCTTAGTGTGGTGGTTAAGACTTAGTCTCAGTGATGTCAGACTGCCTGGTTTAATTTTTGACATGTTACTTAACCTCTTTGGGCCTCAGTTCTGTATCTGTAAAATGGGAATAATAGCAAAACTTTGTAGGGTTGTGGTGAGGCTTAATGCATGTGAAGTGTTTTGAATAGTGCCTGAAACATGGAAAGCACTCCAGAAATTTTAGCTCTTATTATTATTATAATTATTATTATTATTATTATTCCTCCAGGTTCTTACCCTGAAAATCCCACACAGATGCAAGGCTGGAAAGCAACATTTTCAGCAAAGAAGGCTGAGGAGGTCAGGAGCACAGGGTTTGGACTGGACAGAGGGGAGCTGCGTTACAGCTCTGCCACTCCCCAGCTGGGTGACCTGGGGCAAGCCAGTTGATAGCTCTGTCTCAACTGAAACTTGGGGCCCGAGGTAGAGTTGTTAAGATAACTGAATAATGCTTAGTATTATGTCTGATTTGGACTATGTTTTAGGTATTATTACTGTTCTGAGTGCATTGTTATTTTATCTCATTTAGACCTCCCAAAACCGCTATTTTGCAAGTGAGGAAACTTTAGCACAAAGAAGTTCAAGGCCACACGATTAGTCACTGGCAGGAACAGAACTCCAACCCAGGCTGTCTGATCCCTCAACCTATGGTTTTAACCACTGTGCAGCTCTGGTCGTAACGCTGGACAAACACCACCCCTGGCTAATGATGGGGAATTCCTTCATGCTTCAGGGTCCGTGACTGACAATGACTTAATATGTTTCTACTTCTTTTTTAAAGAACACGCCTATGGTTTTTGATATCTGATAATACCACGACTTTTACTGGTCTGAATTTAAAGCTGAATTAACAATTAACAATGTTCTAACATGATGACAATTTTATTCACCTGCAGTTGGTTACATTTGATTAAATATGTTTGTGATGGAAAATTGACTGAGACCTTCTAGCGACACAGTATCAAGCCTCCCCTCCCCCTTCAGCTCCCTGGTGATGGGACCTCAGGCCCGGGAGCAGACTAGTGGGGGCAATATTTAGATATTTCTGGGATGATGGTAGTGGGAGTTGATGTTTTTATACACACACACACACACACACACACACACCCTGGGTTGTTTGTATACAAATAGACTCAGAGATGGGAAGGACCTTAGGAGGCATGTAATACCCCCACCCCATGCCAGTACAGTTCATTTCTAAAAAACATGCATGAGGAATGGCTATCCAGAATTTGAGTATCTTTAATGAGATATTCAACTGGACCCTAATACTAGTTAGAAAATTCCTTATACATTGATCTGAATCTCACCCCTTTGTCATTGCTATTTCTAGGACTCAATTCTCTCTCCAACTCCCTCTTCTAAAATGACCTAGTCCCTTATGGAAAACGGAATTTCTACACTGAAGAGTTCATTACTGAGCATCACTCAGGTGCAAGGTGTCAGGAACAGAGATGTGAACAAGACCACAGACCCCACCCAGCATGGCCTGAACAGGCCAGCAAGAGCCTGCTCAGTCACCGTGCTTTTAGGAGAATGTACTTCTCCCCTTAGATATTTCCAGATCCTTCAACCACTTCTTACATGATCGCTTTTGGACCCCTCAACATCCTAGCTACCCTCCTTCAAAAACATAGATTAAAACAATGTCTTCATCATCGCCATGTATATTTCTTTTATTCCCTGGTCTCTGGTCACTGTGTGAGAATGTCAGATTTCCTCCTTGTACTTCCCTTTGAAATTCTTCATTCTGTTTATGGAGAAAATATGTCGAAATTGCCCTCCTATTTTGTGTCAAGCATTATGCAAAGAATTAAGAAATTATAGTAAAGTAGACATTGTCCGTGCCCCTGGGTATAATCTATTAGAGGAGAAAGACACATATACAAAAAGCCATAATCCATGGGACAAGGGCTATGCTAAAAATAGGAACAAGTTCCGGTCAAAGTTCGGAAAGTCTGCCCAAAACTTTTAGGATGGTAGTGGAATCCCAAATACATTTTTTGTTTTTACTATTTTATTATTTTCTTGGGGTCCTTTAAAAATCTAAGTGGTAAAACTGTTGTTCCCTAACACGTTTTCTATCTACATTCAAAAGAGAACAAGAGAAACATACAGTAAATAACGACGTTTGTAGAACTGCATATACAGTGTTTTACATTTGATAGAATGCCTTGGTAGAAATCCGCTCTTTAATCTTCACATTATTTTCTTCATTTTACAGATTTGGAAACTGAGGCTCAGAGCAGTAAGTGGATGTGCCATCATCACCAAGCCACAAAATGGCAGAACCAGAACTCAGACCCAGTCAGGACTCCAAGCCTGGGGTCTTCACTCACCGTAGCCACATCCGTCATCCCTAATAAAAACAGGGATTCCATAGGAAAATTCATATATGGATATACACTGTGACCCAACACCCCCAGAAAAAGGAAGATCATCAGCAGGTGGGTGATGGTAAAGCTGCTCCTTGGTAACCAGCTCCAAAGAGCAAAGGGCACCCTCGTCACGCTGCTCTCCTGCCACTTACTGTGAAGTCTGTGTAAGCCACTGTTTGCCTTTAGATCGGGTTCTCAGCGTTTTGCACTCTCTCCCCACCCTTACTTCTGTAAATACATCATAATCCTAGAAGCTTATTTGGTTTCCCATTAACGACAGTTTCCTGTTTTTGAGGCTCCAAGGCAAATCAGGTAGCAGGTCACACATAGTTCTATTTCCTTCCCTATTCTATTAGGCAGTGATACTATTGTGTTATCACAAATATTTTCATTTTGCCTTCAAAATGACAAGAAATTCAAGATTACTCCAGTTAATAGGATGTCACAGGAGCTTGTGAGATTAATTACCAAACCTATCTGACAAGAATAATAAGGTTTTTGAAAAGAGGAAAGCAAACAGTCTCTACTGATCAGTCTTTCATATGTTTTTACCTCTGGAGTATATCCTACTGCTTTGAAATGAGGAATTCTATCAGATCTCATTACCTTCTGCAAAGATTTGTCCTATAGTAATGTGATGGGGGAACACCAGACGTGCATAGAGATGAGCCATTTACTTTACGTCTTCAGAGTGTGGAAATATATGGAACTCTGGCCCAAATTGGCAACCTAAGTAATGTAATACTGCTGTTGAATATTTAATATCTACACTGAAAATATGAAGGACATCCCTGACTGCAGTCAAGAATAGTGGAAATATATTCTTTTTTTTTTTTTTTTAAGATTTTATTTATTTATTCGACAGAGATAGAGAGCCAGCGAGAGAGGGAACACCAGCAGGGGGAGTGGGAGAGGAAGAAGCAGGCTCATAGCAGAGGAGCCTGATGTGGGGCTCGATCCCATAACGTGGGGATCACGCCCTGAGCTGAAGGCAGACGCTTAACCGCTGTGCCACCCAGGCGCCCCTAGAATAGTGGAAATATATTCTGATTAACTTATGACATTTACAAATGGGACTAGTCTTTCTTCTTACAGAATCAATTAGCTCCAACACCCCTTGGCCAATGAAGACAGCCAGGGAGAGCTGGCAGCTTCAACCCACAGCAGGTATTTTTGTATCGGTGTTTGGGAAAAGCTAGATTTACAACTTCCTGACCTTGGTCCCTCTCCAATGTTCCTGCTTTTATTATTTCAATGGGCCACCAACAGTTTTCACTACCAAGAATAAGTGCTTACTGCAGAGCTGAGAGGTATACCTGGCCATTCCATTTTTCCAGCTTCAGCTGGGCCTTGTAGGACTTGCCACAAAAACCTGGTTTGCCCATTAGAACAGGACTCAGCTTGTCGGCTTCAAGTTAATTAGTGCCTAAATTATGATAAGTGCCGTGCCACTCAAATGTACTGGTTTGGGAATGGCAGTGTTTGAATCAGCCTTACAAATACAACCCAACACATGCTTTGGCTAAATGTAGTTTTTCTTGATTTAGAAGGTAAATATTGCTATGGAAATTCCATTAACACACACACATGTAAACTCTGTTATCTGTTCTGGCTGGGCAATGTGGCATTATGGCTTTACTCATTAAGTATATTTTGATTCTGACGGTGTCCCTGTCACAGTGTAGTAGGCACAGAAGAAGTACATCTAAAGGTCTTCCTTTCTGAGAAGGGAAGAAAGAAGAGGATGGCTCACTGTGCCAGGTACCTTTACATAGATTCTCATTTTTTTTTTTTTAAGATTTTATTTACTTCTTTTAGAGAGAGAGAGTGTGTGAGTGGGGAGAGGAGCAGAGGGGGAGGGGGACAGATAGGGAAAGGGAAAGAATCCCAAGTAGAGAGTGAAGCCCAACACAGGGGTTGATCCCATGACCCAGAGATCATGACATGAGCTGAAATCAAGAGTTGGACCCTAAACAACGAAGCCAATCAGGTGCCCCTTGTTTAATCTAAATAGCCTGCAAAGAATTACGTCCATTTTTATAGGTTGAAGAAACTCTGGCTTGAAGAGGTTAAGTAACTTGGAATTCATGCTTGTGACACTGGCTCTACATCGTATCTGTCCATTTCCATGGTCTATGTTCTTTTTCAATAATGGATGCATGTAGGAGACAATCAAGGATTGATGGGAGACAGAATATAATGAAGTACAAGATTAAACACAATCAAGCGCTAAGACTGAGGAGTACAAACCTCAAGTGCTCCAGGTGTTCAGTGGGGCAGGCAAGAAATAAATTACTGTTTAATTATCAGAGAAGATCTCAAGGAAGAAGGAGGATGTGAAATCCTTGCAGAATTGCCAGGATCGCAAGATAAAATATTCTATTTAATAAAGAGTTAGCTCGTATTTGTGACATCGAGTTATATTTTTAAAGAAGTCAAAGGTACTGCTAGTTCTTCTGGACTTTGGCCCTACCTGTCCTGGGTCCACTCTCCTTCCTGTTCTGGGCCCACCATCCCTTACTCTCTGCTGTTGCTCTGTTTGCAGCACACACTTGGGACAGCTCCAACGCTGAGTGAAGGGAACTACCCACCTTCTCTGTGCCCATGGAAGTTCCACAGCACTCTGTATCATTAATGTCTAGAGAGTGTTGGGCACCCACACAGTACCCAATAAACATTTGCTAAATGAATGGGGAAAAAAAAGAATAGATCGGTCAAAATAAATTTCTAGGCACTAACGTCAAATGGACTCCCTGACTGCTTGCCAGTCCTGCTGTGTTTCCTTAGTTCTTTCTCCACTGGATTCTACAAGTCAATCCTCTACTTGCCTCAAATCTCAGGCTCTCAACAGGTGGCTCTGCCTCTGCAAGTCATCTGACAGGAACACATTAACTCCCACATTACACACCTGACCCTAGAACCCAATCTTCCTGCATTCAGAGGAAACTTCCTCTGTCTTGTATATTCTCCTTCTCCCTAATGAGTGGATCCTTCCTGTGAGTTTTTAAACATGCTCAATTGACTTCCATTACAAACTAACAAAAAACAACGTCCCCAACAGCCCTTTGTAAGGTCAACAATTTTCTCCATGTTTCTATATACAATGGCCATTTTCCATTCTCCCTTAGCATCTGACCCTCTGCTTCTTGAAATACTGTTTTGTTTGGGTTTTGGAACACTGCATTCCGCTGGTTTGCCTCCTATCTCTCTAAGAGCTCCTTCTACATCTTCTTCCTGCCCCATCTTCCTCTACCTGGTCTTTAAATTTCCTCGTTGCTCAGTGGTAGATCCGCTTCTCTTCTCAAGTCTGTTCTCTTTAAGTAGCCTCTCCATATGCAGCTTCACTTTCTACCTATATTCAGAAGCTCACAAATATCTATTTCCAGCCAAGATCTTTCCTCTGAGCACCAGATTTGTATATTCAATTGTTCACTTGAATTCTCTACTTGGATGCCTTAAGGCATTTTGAACTCACATATCTAAAATTACACTCATGCTCTTTCCTTTCAGAACTGGTGTTTTCTTAGTGTTCTTTCTCAGTGAATGCCAGTACCATCTACCCAGCTGTACAAGTTAAAAACCCAAGTATTTTTTTCCAAAGTTCGCTCCCTGTTGGCTCTCATACCCATTTTAACACGAAGTCCTGTTGATTTTGCCTAATAAGTACCTCTTAAATAAATCCCTTTCTGTCCATCTCCTCCACCACTCTGGTGCAAGGTACCATTCATCATCTCTTTTCAGGACCACTGAAGCTCCCTAGACCCATTCTTGCCTTCCTCCAATATGTTCTTCACATTGCAGCAAGAGCAATCTTTTTTAAAAACATAAATGTAATTATGTTATGTCCTACCCCTCCCCCCATATGCCCCTCCCATAAACAAAACAAGACAACTCTTCAAGGCTTCCCATTGTTCTTAGAATAAAGTCAAAACACCTAACCTGCTCTACAAAGCCCACTCTCCAGGCTCCTCTCATATCACAGACCATAATGGGGAGAGGAGACAAAGAAATAAGGCCATAGAGGTGGCATAAACCAAGGGATCCAAAAGTTTTAAGAAAGCAGAAAGTGTCATCAGTGTGGTGGACTCCATACATTGTAAATGTCTTCCTGACTTGGCAGTAATGAGATTATTTTTAACAGTCTCTTAGAGAAACAGGGTAGGCAGAAGCTGGTTTACAAGGATAGATTGGGAGGTAAAGTCATGGAGCATAGGAGCTGACTTTGCTTTTACCAAATTTGGTGTTGAAGAAAAGGGGAGAAGACCGTATCCCACTTGGCCTTCCTATGACACTTGGTGCTGTTGACTACTCCTTTCTTCAAAATAGGGATGTTGGGTTGTTAGAGAAAAAGAAAGATACTTTGAGGATGAGAGCCTTGAGAAAGATGAAGCAATACCCATTAATGGAACAAGGTCTTAGGGAGATGGAAGGGGTGGGATCAAGGAGTTGGGTGGACAGTGAGTCTGGACCCACTCTGTTGTTTGGTGCATATCCATTAAAGATTGTTATGTCTTCTTGGAATATTGACTCCTTTCTTGTTATGTAATGCTCTTTTTATCCCTGATAAATTTCTTTGCTCTTACGTTTGCTCTGTCTGAAATTAATACAGCTACTCTAATTTTGTTTTGGTTAGTGATAGCACAGTATATCTCTCTCCATTTGTTTACATTAATTTACAAGTGTCTTTATATTTAAAGTAGGTTTCTTGTAGACAACATATATTTGGGTCTTATTTTTTTATCCACTCTGAAAATCCCTTTTACTTGGTATATTTAAATTGCTGACATTTTTGTTTATTTGTTCATTTATTTTTTTAGTAATCTCTACACCCAACTTGGGGCTTGAGCTCATGACCCCAAGATCAAGAACTGCATGTTCTCCCGACTGAGCTAGCCAGGTGCCCCAGATCACTGACATTTAAAGTGTTTGTTGATATAGTTGGATTAATATCTCCATATTTGTTACTGTTTTCTATTTATTGTTCATTTTCTTTGTTCCTCTTTTTGGTTTCCAAAACTTTTCTGCCTTCATGGTTTTAACTGAGCTTTAAATCATCTAATTGAGGTTTTAAATGATTCTATTTTCTCTCCTTTCTTAGCATATCAAATATACTTCTTTTTAAACTTTTTTTAAGTGGCTGCCCTAGAGTTTGCAATATACATTTAAAAGAATCCAAGTCCATTTTCAAATAAGTGGACAGTGAGAACGGCTTATAATAACAAAATATTCCCAATTCATCCTCCCATGCCTTGTATCATCGCTGTCATTCATTTCACTTATACATAAGCATGCATCATTGAATACATCATTGCTATTATTATTTTGAACAAACTATTATCTGTTAGATCAATTAAGAATAAGAAAAATAAAAGTTTTCATTTTACCTTCATTTATTCGTTCTCTAATAGTTTTCCTTTCTTTATTACATAGATACCAATTTCTAATCTATATCACTTCCCTTCTCATTAGAGAACTTCTTTTTAATATTTCTTGCAAGGCGGGCCAATTGGCAACAAACTCTCTCAATTTTTGTTTGAGAAAATCTTTTGCTCCTTCACTTTTGAAGCATAATTTACAGCATAGGATACAGAATTCCAGGTTTAAAAATTTTTTCCCCTTACACACTAAGTATTTCACTCTACTCTTTCCTTGCTTGCAAGTTGTTTGAGAAGCTGAATGTCTTCTTTTTCTTTGCTTCTCTATAAGTAAGGTATATTTTTTTCTCATGCTTTTTTCAAGATTTTTTTTTTATCTTTGATTACTTTTGCAGTTTGAATGTATTTGTATATATCATCTTTTGTAATTGTCTCATAGTTCTTGAATGTTCTGTTTTTTGGTTTTGTTTTTGTTTTGTTTTTTGTCTTTTTTCTGCCTTTCAGTTTTGGAAGCTTTTGTTGTCATCCTCAAGTTCAGATATTTTTTCCTCAGCCATGTCCAGTTTACTAATGAGCCTACCAAAGGCATTTTTCATTTCTGTTATAGTGTTTTTGATTTCTGGCATCTCTTTTTGTTTCTTTCTTAGGATTTCCATCGCTCTGCTTACATTACCTTGCATGTCATCTGTTCTTGCATTTTGCCTATTTTTCCACTTAAGCCCTCAACACGTTTAGAAAAAATCTTGTTCTGATAAGTCCAGTAGTCCTGCCATTTATTACACTTGTTTTAATGCTTTTCAAATGTGTTTTTGTCTTTTAGTATGCCTTGTAATTTTTTGTTGAAAGGTGGACATGATGTACTAGATAAAAGAAACTGCAATAAATTAACTTTTAGTAATGTAGTGGAAAGGTGAGGGGGCAAAGGAAACATTCTATGAAACACATATAGTCCTATGATTAGGTCTCAGTTTTTTGGTGAGCCCCTGGACAATGAACTTCAGCAGTGTACCTTAGGTTTTTCCCCCTTTTAGGTGGGACAGGATAGCTTGCAAGGATACTGGAGTCAGGTATTTCCATTCTCCCAGGTAGGGTAGGTTCTGATAAAATCCCAGAAAATTAGGTTCTGATAAAATAGTTTCTCCCGGGAGCAGGCCTTGTTAAGAACAGAGGGCTCTGGTGTATTTCAAAATGGTTCCTTTTCCCCTCCCTCTTGCCAGAAGCACTAAATGATTTTTCTCTGATATTCACTCTGAGGACCTGGTAGAGCTCCTGGAGGTAAAACTCATGAAAGTGTGGGGACCTCTGTGACTGGCTCCCCCTGGAGTTTTTAACTCCCACTCTTGTCCACACTGAGCCTCCTGCAATGTGCCAATTACAGTTTAGGTTTTCCTACCCTGGCCCTGGTTCCTGGTGAGGTCCTTGCTTGTGGGTTTCTACTCTTGTGATTTTTTTGACTCTGCCTGTCTGTCTCTCCAATTTTTGGTACAGCGGTTTGCCTTGTGACCTCACGAGTCTCTGAGAGCTCTAAGAACTGTTGAATTTTCAGTTTGTTCAGCTTTTTACTTGTTAAGAAACACTGGTTATGATTATGCTCCTACATGCCAGACTGAAAACCAGCAGTGCTCAATTAGCATTCCCTTAGCTGAGGAAGTGGGGGCCTCTGTCAGATAGAGAAAGGCAGTGATTTCTGAAAAGTTCAGTCTAAGCTGGAAAAGAAGTGTTTACATTATGGAGCATTTGTTCTGTACAAGGTCCCCTGCACTGTGTCCCCCTCCCAACAGTACATCTAAGTGAGGTTATCATCGAGTTATCATCATCACCAGGCTCAAAAGAGTGAGCAAGGGTTAACAAGTTATCAAAAATTACATATTAAGAAGAAGAACTGAGGTCATTTTATGGGCTTTTAAAAATGGATTTTATTGAGCATACGCTGCACACCAGGCTGTGTGGCAGGCATTAAAGACAACTATAACAAAACACAACCCCTGCAATGCCAGAGAATACTACAATAGGGTCTCAAGGGCCCCCCAAGAAAGTGAACTGAACATGTAACAAGATAAAGGCTTCCTTGAGATGAAGCTTGGTCTTGATGGCACATGAGTGGGGTTATCCGGGATAGGCATGATAGGGTTGTGGAGGCTTCCGTATAGAAGAAAAGGACTGTGCTAATCACAAGCCACTTGGGGGAACTGAAAATGGCTTGGTGTAGCTGGAGCACTGAGTATGTTTCGGTGATTGGCAAGGGATGAGTTTGGGAGGGATGTAGGGTGTCAGACTCTGATTCAAAGGTTCTCATGTACTACAATAAGAGGTTCCAGTTTCATTCTGACATCAATGAGGAGCCAAAAAGGGTTTTAAAAAGGAGCATGCCATGACTGGCTTTGCTTTTCAACAAGATTATTATGATGGGTGAGGAGGCTGGGACAGGGAGACTGGTTAGGAGACGGGCTCTGTGATCCCAGGGACGAAGGCTGAGAGTGCCAACCAGGGCAATGGCAGTGGCACCAGAGTGGGAAGGAGCGATTTCTGCACAGGAGAAATGACTGACTTCTTGATCAAACTGTTGTAGGGAGGAGAGAAAGGAAGGAGGCTATGAAGACATCCTGTCTCTGGCTTGGGCAGCTGGCAGGCTGGAGGTATCATTAACAGAAATAGGGATAACAGAAGGACGAGCAGATTTTGTGGGGGAAGATGGTGATTTTGGTTTTGGACGTGCTGAGTTTGAGATGCACATGGGAAATCCAACAGCACTGTTTAATAGGCAGACATATGCAACAGCAGCTCACCTGGGAGCCCTGAGCGAAGTGGATCGCGGCTATGGTTGAGCTTTTTAAAGGAGAACATGTTCAGTGAGGATCGAAGGGGCCACAGATGCTGGGGGAACACTCACATTTAAAGAAGGGAGCAGCAGAGAGCAGCTCAGCAAGGACACCAAGAACTAGTGGACCGATAAGTGGGAAGAGAGTTGAGAGAGTGAACACAGAGTAGGGCAAGAGATATGTGGCTGAGGCTGACTCAGTGTTCACCAAACTCATCCCTCCATTCCTGGATGCATACGCAAGCTCCATTTCCCAGCCTCCCCGCATGTGGGGAGGGCCAGGGTTGCCAAACGAATGTGGGAGGAGGTAACGTGCAATTCAGAGCAGGTCCATCTCCCTCAGACTCTGCCTTCCCAGCCATGATCGCTTTGGAGGTTGCATGTAAAAGAACCTCTGGAAGGAAAGCACTCAGATTTTGAGTATTATTTTTTACTACAGCAGAGCCTAGTCTATCCTGGCTGATCCTGGCTCTGGAGTCAGATGGCTGTGTTTGAATTCTGTCTTTATCTCTTCTCAGTTGTGTAACTTTGAATAAACTGCTTAATTTCTCTGTACCTCAGTCTCCTTATAGGAATAACAATAATAATAGAATAAATAATAATAGAATAAATGACAATAAAATATACTTTAAGCAAAATATATGTTAACAAAATATAACAATAATATTATAATAATATCTATCTCCTATAGTTGCCTGAAGATAAAATGAGGCAACAAATGTGAAGTATTTAGAGCAGAAGAAATAATTTAGAAATGTTAGAGTCTAAGGGAGAGGAGAAAGTCAAGAATTGGAGGATGGTTTACAGCTGGGATCAGCCAACTACAGCCTGCAGGTCAAATCCACTGTGCTGTCGGTCTGGGTACAGCCTTTCGGTTTAAATTGATTTTACATTTTAAAATAGTTGAGATAAATCACATAAGAATTATATGGAATTCAAGTTTCAGTATCAATACATAAAGCTTTCCTGGGACCCAGCCGTACTCCTCTGTTTCTGTATTGATGCGGCTGGTTTTGCTCAACAATCCCGACAGAGGACATATGGCTCACAGAGCCTAAAGTATTTACCACACAACCCTTTAAGGTAAAAGTTTGGTGAATAAAATGCAGCAGAGGTCAAGAAAGATAACTAAAGAGGATTACCTGGAATTGGCACTAGACCACCAGAGACCCGGATAGCGGCTTTATTGGGAACGGTAAAAAGGAGAAACTAGATTTTGGTGCCAGGCTGATCAAAGTCTGTTTCCTGACTCCACAGCTCAGTAGCTGTGCGGTCTTGGGAAGTGTCTTAACTTCCACGAGATTCAATGTCCTTTGCAGTAAATTGGGGAGAAATGGAGCTACCTTTTTGGGTTTTTGTAGGATTAGCAATAATGCATGTAACTCAAAACACAGTGTCTGCCTTTTAACAGGTGCTCAGTAAATGTGAGCTCTTGCTTGATTTCCTCTGCTGTCACCAAAATTGCTGTTCCTTTATAGGTAATGCCTTTTGGCTTTTAATATTTTATTTTAGTCTTCGGTGTTCTAATGTTTTACATTCTATGCCAGGTCTCTGCCAGATGGTTCCCCTTTAATGAGGCCATCCTATTTAATATTATAACCTGTTCCCAACCCCAGCATTCCTAACCCCCTTACCTTGGTCTACTTTTCCTTTTCTCATAGGACTTACCACTTCTGACATCTAGAGAATTTACTAATTTATCTTGTTGATTGTTTAGTATCTGTCTACTCTACCAGAATGTAAGCTTCTTGCCTATTTTTTATAGTTACACATTTCAAGTACCTACACAGTACCTGGCATACAGTAGGGGCACAATTAGTATTTGTTAAATGACTAAATGAGAAAAAGAATAAGTGAAGAGTTTTGTTTTTGTTGTTTTTATCCTGCTCAGAACTGGATGTGCTCCTGTAATCTGGGGACTTGTGTTGTTTCTCATTTCTGCAAAAAGTCTCAACTATTCTCTGTTAAAATAATAAATCAAAGAACAAATAAAAGGGAGCCTCTCCTCCATCCCCCTATTTTCTCCTGGAACTCCTTTTTGAATATGTCGGCCTAATCAATCTACCCTCAGTGACTCCTGAGCTGTTTCTTATATTTGATAACTGTTTAGCTTTCTGGTTTATTCTAAGGCAATTTCCTCAGTTCTGTCATTTAGTGTCTTCAGCTGTGTCTAGTCTACTATTCAAACTGTTAATGGAATTTTTATTTCAATGACAGTATTTTTTGTGCCTAGAATTTCTATATCTTTCCTTTTCTTTCTTGCCTCTTCCTTCCCATTCTTTTTTTTTTTTTTTTTAAAGATTTTTTTTTATTTATTCAACAGAGATAGAGACAGCCAGCGAGAGAGGGAACACAAGCAGGGGGGAGTGGGAGAGGAAGAAGCAGGCTCATAGCGGAAGAGCCTGATGTGGGGCTCGATCCCACAACGCCGGGACCACGCCCTGAGCCAAAGGCAGACGCCTAACCGCTGTGCCACCCAGGCGCCCCTCCCATTCTTTTCTATACTTGTTTCATGGCTTATCTTCCTTCTGTCTTCTTGAATATTTTAAGTATTTCCATATTGAAATTTCTTTCAGACTTTCCTGTTCTCTCTAATTCTTGGGGTGTGAAAACTTGTATTTTTTAATCGGCTGGATATCTGGTCATCGTTCATGTCTTTATGCAGCTTGTGGTTTTGGATCATGAGCTCCCCTTCAATAGCGTTGTTTGGAATTTGCCTCTGCTAGGGTCTTGGGAGTTAGCAACTGAAAAGACTCCTAAAGTCTATCACTGAATGGTCCGTCATTGGAGGCTGAGTTAGGAGGCAGTAGGGTGTACATGTGAGGAAATGTGCCCTAAGTTCACTTCCCTACTGTGAATCTATTTTTGTAACTGTGGGCAAATTACTCTGTGAGTCTTTATTTTCTTATCTATAAAATAAAAATAATAATTCCTATTTCCTAGAGATGTTGTAAGGAATTAGTGACAGCATAAAACTAAGGAACTGACACAATGTTCAGTATGTATTAACTGTTAATAAATGCTAAAAATATTATAAATACACAGTACCTATTTATCACTCGTCAATATTTTCTCCTTGCTTTTGAATATAAAAGAAGGAATCTAATGCTTATGAAAATAACTTCTTTTTTTTTTTTTTTAAAGATTTTATTTATTTGAGAGAGAGAGAGAGCGCATGCACGCGGGAGAGCATCAGCACAGTGGAGGGGCAGAGGGAGAAGCAGACTCCCCCCACTGAGTGCAGAGCCCTACATGGGGCTCAATCCTGGGACCCCGGATCATGACCTGAGCCAAAGACAGACGCTTAACGGATTGAGCCACCCAGGCACCCCTTGAAAATAGCTTCTGAATATGAATATGAAATGCATAGCTAGCCATTATATTCAGACACTGGTTATATCCATCTGCTTTATTTGCGACATATATTAGTTGAAGATGGGGGAAAAAAACCCTCATGTTCACTCGGCTTTCAGCCATCACAGAGGAGCACTGATGAGCAGTAGAAGGAAGTTTCAGACATTACCCTCTTTTTAAACAAAAAGCCTAATTACAGAGTTGGATCATTTGCCAACTATTTTGGATTATTAAAATATAGCAGGAGGGAGAGTTCTTCTGCTGAGAGGAAAATGACCCAGATAAATTTCTCTGGTTTTATTAAAATAGAAAATATATTTGACTTCTTGGCTGTGTTGTCATTGGTCGTTAGTCCTTTTCAAAGGTTAGAAATAGCAAAGCAGAACCCTGAACCTGTAGCTAGTACTCAGTAAATACTGTTAGTTCATTATCGGAAAGGGATAGAGAGACACAGGCAAATTCTTGCACAAGAGAACCTCACGTAACCTCATTTCCTTCTCATGTAACCTAAACCACAAACCTTTCCTTAATTAATTGCTGTTTTGGAACTGTGGGGAAGAGGGGGCTGAAGGGCCAAAGTTAGTGAATAAAAGCTGCAGGCTAGTATGATTTATCGTGGAATATGCTGTTGTCTGTACACACCTCAAAAATGATTTATAACTCTAATTTTCATAAAACATTTACAAAGGCTAAAATTGAAACATTTAAAGAAAGAGATCTTTTTAGATTTTAATTACCTGATCTTCATAATCAGAGCCTGTATCAATGGTCTCTCCAGTGTCCAACATCATTGAAGGATCAAGGTCACTCGAACCTAAGATTAGAAAAGAAAAGTTTACCCGATGAAGGCCATCTGTGTATGTGTCTAAAGCAAACTCTCTCCCACTAGGTTTCCATATTGTTCTTATGGTTACGTTAAATTCACAAACATTTTTAGACTCTTCTTCTCTGCTGGGCACCATGTTTGGGCTCCCAGATAGAAAACATAGATATTCTAGACACTGTTTCTGGCCCTAAGAAGAAGACCGCCCTGTGGAAGAGACTGATTTGTCAACAGCAAGGTTCAGAAACCAAAATAAAGAGCTACTAATTCCAACTAGAAGTGGAAGTGATGACGGAGGTAAGAGCTAAGCACAAGAAATGAATCTATGAGCCTGAACTTTGAGGGTGAGTAACGATGGTCCAGGAGGGGTAGCGGCTTAGGGATATATAGTAGTAAATGAGACAGAGGGAACACCATGAGCACAGTACAGAGTGGGAGAAGAGCAAGGAAGTTCCAGAAATAAGTGGGGCTGAGTTTGCTCACTCCATGAAAACCTGACAAGTTTTTCCTCCAGCCTTTGGGTCACTTTAGTCCCTGATGATGAGAAACATTGGGTTAACTCAAAGTATTAATAGAGAACTGCCCCCCGCCCAGGTACTACAGGTTACATTAATTTTCTTACCCATTAATCCTCAAGGCTCAAACTCAAACTGGTAATTTTCATAATGGGACTCCTGAAGCACAACTGATTTATCATCCTTGGTTAATGACTCTTTCCTCCCGGGAAATACATATCACCTATCTAGCCAGAAAGACAGAATTCAGTGCTGCCCATAAAATGCTATATGGCCCTGTGAAGAAATGAACCACTCCGCATTTCATTGTAGACTTGTCCTTGACAGATAATTCTTGGTCAGAAGACACGATGACTAATGCTTAATGAACATTAAAGACGTCAAGCATCTCACATGCTTTTCAGAGATAGACCTCTCCCAGAGAGGCTGCTCTCATACTTTCTTCCAAAGAGAGATTTAAGGTATATTCTCACACCGTCTTTTCTCATCTCTTCTCTTGTTTTTTTCTACTCATCATTACCCCTACTGCTTATCAAATTAACTAAGGACTAGCCCATTGTCCTGTTGTCTAAGTACTAAGCAGTAACAACCTTGTTTTTGTGTATCTTTACACTTTTTTTAAAGGGTGATAAAATTTTTCAGAGTGGAGATACTTGACCCATCAAAGAATTTTAGAAAAGTAACTAAATGTGGAGTTGCCATAGAGAGCAGCCCTTGCCAACCCCATTGTTAATAAGATGGTTGCCAGAAAGGACTGGGAAAGGGGCGCCTTTGTGGCTCAGTTGTTAAGTTATGCCTTCAGCCCGGGGCATGATCCTGGGATCCTGGGATTCTGGGATCCTGGGATCAAGCCCCGCAATGGGCTCCCTGCTCTGCTAGGAGCCTGCTTCTTCCTCTCCCACTCCCCCTGCTTGTGTTCCCTCTCTCACTGGCTGTCTCTCTCTCTCTCTGTCAAATAAATAAATAAAATCTTAAAAAAAAAAAAAAAAGAAAGAAAGGACTTGGGGAAGACAATGCACCACACGCTATTAACAAAGTGAGACTAAAAGGGTCATAAGGAAACTTAAGATATCATGTATAATTTTACGTAGTAATGGCATCATATGTAATTTTTCTATCTTTGTGTTTTTGCTATTTTTCAAATACGAAATTTTATACGGTATATCTGAGGGCCAAAATATTTGATTGATTTGAAGCCCATTTTGGGATCAGTTTGCACTTACGTGTTGTGGGGTAGTCAAGATGTCAGAAGTAAACATGTATTCTTCCAGTATAGGATCATGGAAGTTTTAGGACCAGTATTTCATAGAATACCACCCCCTCTCCTGCCTACTCCAAAGTCTAAGCAGGAAGGATCCAAACAGCTTTATGAATAGATGGTTCATTACAGTACCCTATGGGACGGGACTTGGAGGAGTCTGCTGTCTCTCCCACATTCTGAGAAAATGAGTAACAGGGGATGGCTGGTGATGAGACGTGTCACCAGGTGGCTGTGGAAATGGGAAAATCAGAAGTGGAATCAAGGAGTGCCACTCCAGTCTGGGACAATCAATGCTCCTTTCTGGGTGGTTGCTTTTGAGAGCATCATTAAAGGTAATGCCAATTTTCTTTAGCTTTCACTGTTTCCATAATATGGATACTACCCACCACTGACTCGTAGAAGTGGTGATAGGTACTTGGATTAAGCGATACCCTCATCTCAGCTGTATTTGGAGTGATTCATGTGGAATGAGCAATGCGCTCTGAACACAAAGGCTTATTAAACATATAGCCGCTTTTAGTTCCTGTGTCCTACTTATTTTATTCAATTAGAAACTGTTCTGTCAGTTGTTTTTAAAAAGTACAAATTTTGAAGAGCTCTTAAACAACCTGGTTAACAGCTATTACACATTAATATTTAAACTGAAACATGATTGTTAGAAAACTATCTCCAGCAATGGTAGAATGAAGAGACCTTTGTTTAAGGGGGTAAAAATCTCTTAAAAAAAAAAAACTTGTGCTTACAGAGAAGAAGAGATTGGCTTTCCTAATAAAATGCTTTTAACAGAAAATTTATTGTATCATTAAGGGATGCAATTTCTTGACATGTTGTTGCTCTTGGCAACAGTACTAATAAATCATAGGAAGCAATAGACAATGGATGTCATTATCAGCTCAGATAGTGATTGAATAGCTTTCATGTTCTTTTAGCATTGGTTGCTTGGTTTGCTGAAAATGGGACCTTTAATAATAGTCTAAGGTTTGACATACAGAAGAAGGAGGTAAATATAGATATATGTACATATTTTTGCCTTCTTTCATTGAATAATTTAACACATAAAACACCTGCAATGATCTCATTACTCAAAAGGGACAGCAAAATTAGGGCATTTTGTAAAAGTGATAGTACGGCTTTCACTTCCCCCCATTTTGAATTTCTCAATTTCTCTCAGATTTAAAAATATTCTTTCTGTAGGTACACAGCTGAAATAGAATCCCCCTGGGAGCACTCCGCGTCACCCGTTTCAGATGTAGAGTGGTCTTCAGAACGATTATTTTCAGGCTGTCTCCCTAAATTTAAGTGGGAAGATGATACAAATTGGCTTAAGAGGTACTGGAAGGCTAAGCATATCGCTTTCTGGGACAATGTTGCAGACTTTTCTCCTCCTTGTGGATCTTTAATCTGAAGTTTTAGGAAGATCCCCCTCCCACTTTGAGTCCCAAGTCGAGGGGCACTCCTGCAAGGCAGAGCTTCCTAGGCAGCGAAGGGCATCTGCAGTTAAAGCTCCTCTAACACATCATTTGCCCCCTCTGAGGAGAGCCGGTTCTCCCTTGTCCTGTCTCTTCTGCTGAACCGTAAGCAGCTTTAGGTGGCATTGTATTTCATCTCTAAATTTAAGAACAAAATTTAGACATTCTATGCATTTGATACATACATGCTGAATGACTGAAAAATGAGTAAAAGGATATGTACATTTTGCTTTTGCAAATCTTGATCTCCATTCACTCCACAAACATGCAATCTCTCCTAAGTGCCTCAGGCGTCAGGCACGGAGAGCCCAGCTCTTATTCCAACAAGCATGGAAAGTGTTAGTAACAGTTTGCATTAGAATTCCTTATAAAAAATCATTAAAAAAAATAAAACAGAAAAGCAGCATAACCTTAAAAAAAAAAAAAGAATTCCTTTGAAGAGCACTGCATTTCTTTGGAAAAATATCTGGACAGTATTTGGGATTAGAAGGTGAGCTCCTGCAGGGATCTGGTGTTGGAACCGTTTCTGGGTGAGCTGGGCAGGAGTGATTTTCCAGTTACTCCAGAGGGAGGAAGGAAAAGAGAGAGGGCAAAGAGAGCAGAAGAGAGGAGGAGAGGCTGTGAGTCCACATACTCAGACGAGTGGTCCAGCTGAGGTGACTAGCTGGATGAAAAAGGGCTTCTGTGGTATCTCCCATGAGATTCATACCGCGTATCAAACACACACACACTCTCCATCTCATAAAGTCTTGCATTCTAATAAAGGAAACAGATTTTTAACAAGCAGTCCTATACCTGATTATATAATCACAATTGTGATAAACACCCTGAAGGAAAAGTACAGGGGAGTGTGCCGGGTCTAATCTAGTCTGCGATGGGGGCTGAGAACGCCTCCTCCTGAGGAAAATCACATTTAAACTGAGATACAAAATATGATCCGGTTGGGTGAAGGAGGGTCTAGGGGGTAAGAGAGTAGAGAGGATGCACACGGGGGCAGGGATACTAAGTAACTTGTGCAAATGGCCAGAGGCAGGAAGGTGCTTGAGACATTCAAGGAGCTAGAGGAAGGCAGTGGGGTGTTGGGTGTGGGGGAAGGCGATGCTGGGGCAGGAGGAGGACCCTGCAGCAAAGCTAAGGGTATTTCTGTCTTGCTAAGGACACTGGCGCTCAGCCTGCTGGGAAGTCACTGAAGGTTTTGCTTTGTTTCGTTTTGTTGGGGAGGCGGGGGGGGCAGAGCTGCATTGAACGAGGAGCCCCATGGCAGCAACAGGATTCAGAACAGATGGGAGAGGCTAAGGATGAGGTAAGAGGCCAGGGATGAGGTAAAAGGCCCGGAAAGAATGACAAAGCCCTGACGAGTGCAGTGGGGATAAAGAACAGGGACTGTCCCAAGGTATCCTTGAGGAATGACGACTGGTGTGGGCCGTGAGGATAGGGACATTTTTGCCTGGCTCCCTTAATAGAGAAAAACTGTGTGATCTCACTGATAGGTGGAATCTAAAAAAAAAAAAAATGCATTGAAGTAGAGAGTAGAGCAACGGATACCAAGGCATGCAGGGAGGGGAAATGGGGAGATGTTGGCCAAAGGGGCAAAGTTGCAGTTATATAGGATGAGTAAGTCTAGGGACGTAATGTACAGCCTGATGACTATAGTAATAACCCTGTATTAAGTACTGGACATTTGCTAAGAGAATATATTTCGGGTGCTCTTGTTACACACAGAAAAGTGGTGACTAGGTGAAGAGAAGATATATTGATTAGCTTACCTGTAGTAGTCATTCCTCCATGTAATGTTACCAGATCATCGTGATGCACATCTCAAATATATACCAGTTTTATTTAAAAAATTTAAAAGAAGAATAGAAAGCCATTCACAGGAGGTGATATGGGAGCTGTGGGGCAGCTGAGATTGTGCAAAGAGGGCGTCCAGAGAGAAGGGAAGAGTAGAGGGACAAAACCTGGGGGCTGACAATTCACAGAGCAGGGGCCACGGACATGGTTTGTTTAACTGGGTGAGTCAGCAGCATTTACAAGCCTGGAGATTTCACCTACAGATGAGGGCTTCTGTTTTCTCTTGAAAGAGAGACAGAGATCCAGCAATGACTGGCCCATTCCTTAATGGCAACAATAGCACGGGGCTCCAAAGTGGCTGCCTCATGTAGGGGAGGCATCGTGTATTTCCCATTTACCACAGTCTCCCCTCGCTCACTCCATCAACCGAGGGCTGTTATAGATAGAACAGGCTTATTTTAAGGCTGGAACAGGACTCAGCTTTCAGGGTTCTGAGGCATGGAGGGGAGCTCGTGGGAGTTGAGGCTGTGAGCAGACTCCCCTGTTCAGAAGTTTGGAGGTACAGAGAGGAAAGATGAGGTCCCCGGAAACCTCTGCTATGGGGCAGGGTCTCTGCACTCTGAGGACGCAGCCCCTGCCCTCGGGCGGTTTACGGACACACACAGAAGCCATTGCAGCCACGTCACTGTGGGATGAGGCCACCTTGGAGAAACGCCACTAGAGAGCCACAAAGTGTAGGTCAAGTGTACTAAAGAAGGCAGCTTAGAGGACGTGGAGAAAAAGGAACCCTCACATTGTCGGTGGGAATGCAAACTGGTGCAGCCACCGTGGAAAACAGCATGGAGGGTCCTCGAAAAACTACAAATAAAACTACCATATCGTCCAGTAATTCCACTAGTGGGTATTTACCCAAAGAATACAAAACCACTAATTTGAAAAGATAAATGCACCCCTACGTTTACTGCAGCATTATGTACAATAGCCAAATTACGGAAGCAGCCTAGATGTCCATCGACAGATGACTGGATAAAGAAGATGTGGTATTTACGTACATTGTAATATTATTCAGCCATAAAAAAGAATGAAATCTTGCCATTTGCAACGACATGCATGGACCTAGAGGGTATAATGCTAAGTGAAATAAGTCAGTTAGAGAAAGACAAATACCATACGATTTCACTCACATGTGGAATTTAAGAAACAAAACCAATGAACAGAGGAAAGAAAGAGAGACAAACCAAGAAGTAGACTCAACCATAGAGAACAAATTGATGGTTACCAGCGGGGAGGCGGGTGGGGGATGGGTGAAAGAGGGGAAGGGGATTAAGAGTCCACTTATCATGATGAGCACTGAGCCCTGTACAGAATTGTTGAATCCCTCCACTGCACACCTGATAATAATATCACACTGTATGTTAACTATACAGAAATTAAAATTTAAAAAAATAAAGAAAACCCAAGGGTCAGCTTAAATCAGCTCCTCCACTCCATCGTCTTAGCAAACTGAGGATACCTAGCCATTAGATGTTTGTTGTTAGAGGTCTAAGTAAATGTTCTAAATAAAAGATTGACTTACAAGGCACGGGGGTCATAGCATTTTCCAGAGCAGCAACACTCTGGTTTATATGATCTTACATGCTTTTCACTATTCCACCTTTCCCTGCAGTAGGCTATCTTATTGTAACTTCACTGAAAAACCAGGCAGGTGAGTTTACATTGTTATCTGTGCTCTGCAGGGCTGCCCAGAAAGACTACATCCTTGCCTTTCTTTGAAACTACTCTTCGGGTGCTTCAAATCAAATACGGTTAAACATTTTAAGTGTAAAGCCTTTTTCTTTACAGCTCAGAACTTTTTTGGTCTTTACCCACTGAGGCCATTATTGAGAAGAAATGTCAGGACTGGGACAAAGATTTGAGAGTCATCCACATGGAACTGATTGTTGAGACTACGAGGGACAATGAGTTGACCAGAGTCAGAGAATCAAAGAGAGTGAGAAAAGGGTCAAGGGCAGAACTGTGAGTACTGCCTGCAGAGGGGAATGTGATAGCCCCGCACTATCACAATGTCAAACTTCTGGGGTGTGAGTGCTTAGGAAGAGAAGGCTCAGAGCCAAAACGGGAGCTGTGGGGTGGGATGGGAGTAGCCATCTGACAGAGGGGAGGCTTTTCCCAAGGGGGTGCGGCAGAGGCAAGTATGATTTAAGGAGTCCTAGAGGAACTGTAACTATTAACTGTTGCACAAAGAATGGGCTAGATTAGTTTTTTTTCAATTATAGTCACACAGGTCCTATGTTACGTTGGGACTGCCTGCTAATTTACATGTGCAATGACTGCAGGAAAAGCATTACCTATAAGGGCCAGATGGAGAGTCCTTCTTTTCTACTTGGTTTTGTACCTTTATTTTTAAACCAGGAAGTATAAGGCTCTGAGGACAGTGTCATCCTTAAAACCTTACAGCAGATTGTTGTGCTCCAATATTACTACGACGCTCCAGACACTTGGCAGTGGTCAGGCCGGACTGTGGCCCAAAGGACACAGTGACTTACCAGCTGCAGCTTCTTTGTTTGGAAATAACTTGCTGTCAACTGCCACGCTGATGTCATAGAACACCTCATCCTCGTCTCGGTCAGCATCAAACTGGGTGCAATCAGGACAGACAAGTTGGGAACAAGAGAAGACATAGATTAGTTCATTCCCAAATACAATGAGCATGCATCACACAACTGTATTTCTAACACAGCAGGTCAACAGGAATTAAAGCCCCTTGAGTCTTAAACAGACCCTTAGAGTTTTTCAGCCTAGACCACATATTAAACAGGGAAGGATACTGGGGAGTAAGTGTACAGTCACTCACTTATGGTTAAGAAAAATGTGTAGAATTTTCTTAATTTGTAAAGTACGCTCTGGAAAAAATGTATTGAAATTTACCTCGTGCCTTCTGGCTCTTAGGGTTTTTGTTTTTAATTAAAAGGAACCATGAAAATACGTAGTTCTGAAAAATGGCGGGGGGAAGTTTTCCAACGTACTGTTAAAAAAAGAAAGAGCCCCAAGCCAAATTTTAGTTACTATACTAGATACTATAGATACTATAAAATAGATGCAGTCTGTAGACACTATAGACTAAGATGTAATAAAAATTATAGATTTAAACATTTCACCATTCTTTAAAATTTAGAAAAATTTAAATATTAAAAATGTGGCTATATTTATAAGTCCTCTATGTCCCAAGTTGTGTAGTGCTTTTTTTAAAAAATACATGCTTATCTCTTTAGTTTTTAAAAACTAAAGCTTTGTTGAATTATAATCAACATATAATAAACTGTATATGTTTAAAGTGGCAAATTATTAAGTTTTGACATCCATGTCTGTATAGCTGTGAAACCATCATAAAAATCAAAACAGTGAACACAACTATCACCCTCAAAAGTGTCTTTGTGCCCCTTGGGAATGAAGTCCTTCCACCTGCTCCCTTACCTGGTAATTAATCATTGACCTACACTCCTCTAACTCTAGATTATTTTGCATCCTCTAGAATTTCATATAAAAGGGTTTATAAAGCATGCAATCTTTTCTGTCTGGACTCTTTCACTCAGCCCAGTTATTCTGAGATTCATCAATGTTCTATCCATCATTCATCCCTTTACATTGCTGAGTAGTATTCTACCATACGGCTACACTGTTAATCTCATCCTGGGTATCTTTCAGCTCAGACATTATAGTTTTCACCTCTAGATGTTTGATTTGAGTCTTTAAAAAAATCTATGTCTGTATTTAAGCCTTTAATATCTAAAATACAATTATAACATTTAATGTCCTTTGCTAATTCTAACATCTGGTGTTTCTTTGCACGTTTGGTAGTTTTTATTGGATGCCAAGCATCGTCATTTTGACTGTGTTGGGTGTTAGTTATTTTTGTATTCCTATAAATATTCTTGAGCTTTGTTCTGGAATGCAGTTTAGTTACTTGGAAACAATTTGATCCTTTCAGGTTTTGATTTTAAGACTCGTTGAGCTGACCAAAAAATTGCTAGAACTGATACGCAATTTCACTAAAGTCGCAGGATACAAAACAATGCACAGAAATCTGTTGCATGTCTATACACCAATAATGAAGCAACAGAAAGAGAAATCAATAAATCAATCTCATTTATAATTGCATCAAAAGCCATACGATACCTAGGAATAAACCTAACCAAAGAGGTAAAAGATCTGTACTCTGACAACTCTAAAACACTGATGAAAGAAATTAAAGATGACACAAAGAAATGGAAAAACATTCCATTCTCATGGATTAGAAGAGAAAAATATTGTTAAAATGTCTATATTACCCAAAGCAATCTACACATTTAATGTAATCCCTATCAAAATATCAGCATTTTTCACAGCTAGAGCAAGCCTAAAATTTGTATGAAACTATGAATAGCCAAAGCAATCTTGAAAAAGCAAAGCAAAGCTGGAGGCATCACAGTTCTGAACTTCAAGTTATATTACAAAGCTGTAGTGATCAAGACAGTATGGTATTGGCACAAAAACAGACACGTAGGTCAATGGAACAGAATAAGAAACCCAGAAATGAACACAACTATATGGGCAATTAATCTTCAACAAAGTAAGAAAGAATATTTAATGGAACAAAGACAGCCTCTTCAACAAATGGTGTTGGGAAAACTGGACAGAGACATGGAAAGAATGAAACTGGACCACTGCCTTATACCATATACAAAAAAAAATTCAAAATGGATGAAAGACCTAAATGTGAGACAGGAAACCATCAAAATCCTAGAGCGCAACACAGGCTGTAACCTCTTTGACATCAACTGCAGCAACTTCTTACTAGATATGTCTCCTGAGGCAAGGAAAACAAAAGCAAAAATAAACTATTGGGACTTCATCAAAATAAAAAGCTTCTACACAGCAAGGGACACAATCAACAAAACTAAAAGGCAACCTACAGAATGGGAGACGATATTTGCAAATGACATACGTGATAAAGGATTAGTATCTAAAATATATAAAGAACTTATCAAACTCAACGCTCAAAAAATAAATAATCCAATTAATAAATGGGCAGGAGACATGAATAGACATTTTCCCAAAAACTATCCAAAGCCATCCACTTGGCTAACAGACATACTAAAAGATGCTCATCATCCCTCATCATCAGGGAAATAGAAATTAAAACTACGATGAGATATTACCTCACACCAGTCAGAATGGCTAAAATTAACAACATAGGAAACAACAGATATTGGCCAGGATGTGGAGAAGGAGGAATCTTCTTACACTGTTGATGGGAATGTGAACTGGTACAGCCACTCTGGAGAACAGTATGGAGGTTCCTCAAAAAGTTAAAAATAGAATTACCCTATGATCCAGTAATTGCACTACTAGGTATTCACTGGAAGGATACAAAAATACTGATTTGAAGGGGTACATGCACTCCAATGTTTATAGCAGCCTTATCAACAGTAGTCAAATTATGGAAAGAATCCAAATGTCCACTGACAAAACTCAAATGTCCACTGACAAACGAATGGATAAAGAAGATGTGGTATTGGGGTGCCTGGATGGTTCAGTCAGTTAAGCATCTGCCTTTGGTTTAGGTCATGATCCCAGGGTCCTGGGATAGAGCCCCGCCTCAGGCTCCCTGCTCAACAGGGAGCCTACTTCTCCCTCTCCCTGCTTACTGCTTTTGTTTCCTTTCTCTCTAGGAATCACCTCATTGTTTGATGTAAAGTATCTTGAAAATTGTTTTTTTAAATATTTTTTTCTCTTTCGTCTGTTTATTTTACGTGGGAGGGAAAATCCAGTCTCTATTATTCCATCTTGGTCAGAAGTCTCAATTCTTTAGCTTTTAATCTTAATTATTATCTTGAAGACATTTAAGAGGATTTAAGTGATTACTCCTTTATATTCTCCTACTGAAGCGTTTCATCATTCTTAGTGAGGGAAATTTTGGAAGCCTAAATTAGAAAGTTACTTCCTTACCTCCTCTTATAGTTAAAGCACAACTGAATGGTGTTTCAAAATGGTTTTACCATGTCACATCAGCCCATGGGAAAGGTGAGGCAGATAGTTTTCTATTTTACAGGTGAGGAAATATCTACTTAGAGATATTATGACTTTCTCAAGTCAAACAGCTAGTAAGCAGAGCTAGGACTTGAATTCAGGATGACTGACACTTTCCATCCTACAGATACCACCACAGTAAGACAAATATAGCCCTTCTGCTCAAATGAGTGTTAACACAGCCCTTTTTATCTAAAAGCAAGATAAGAAAAGCAGCTGGTGGTTGATACAAGGACAGATACAAGGAGACCATGAAGGCACACTTAGTGCCATCTTGATGCACTGTTCCTTATATCCATACATACTATGGCTGTTTTTTTCTTTCAAAATATTTATTAGCTATCATCAGGAAGGAGTAACATACTAAGGAGGGATTTTGATTTTCTTTTTTCTTGGACTTTTGAGATATGGGTGGCAGCATTGTCATTTTATAAATAAAAGAGCTTAAATTTATGTTTTAGTTTGGGATTAACACTTTACTGGAGGGTGTGTGTGTGTGCAATCCCAGGGCAGTAAATGTAAGGAAAAAAGAAAAGGCAAAGAAAAAAGGAAAACAAATGTAAGGTAGTACATTCCTGGAAAGGCCACAGCTTCACAAGAAAACAGAGCTGGCAGATAGGTCTCTAGAAAGGCTAAATGGACCCTCTACATCTCAGAAGAGTCTGACAGAAGGGGGAACAGGAGAGGTATTTATAGGATGGTTCCTTTCAGTTTTTTTTTTCTCTTTTTTTTCTTTTCTTTTCTTTGCTTTGCTTTCTTTCCTTTCCCTCTTCCTTCCTCCCCACCCTCCCTTCCTTTCTTCCCTCCCTCCCTCCCTTCCTTCCTTCCCTTTCTTTCTTTTCCTTCCTTCCTTCCTTTCCTTCCTTCCTTCCTTCCTTCCTTCCTTCCTTCCTTCCTTCCTTCCTTCCTTTCATTTGAGAGAGAGCATGCAAGCATGGTGTGGGGAGGGGAGAGGGAAATGGAGGAGGAGGGGGAGGGGCAGAGAGCAGAGGGAGAGGAAGGAGTGGAGGGAGAAGTAGAATCGCTGCTGAGTGGGACTCTGGGATCATGACCTGAGCTGACGGCAGATACTTAACCTACTGAGCCACACAGGTGCTCCTGGCTTCCTGTCTTTCACTGGTCCAAGCTTTTACCTCTGAGGAGTTAAGTACCCTCTAATTCTTGATTGTGCTGTCTAGCCCCTGGGGCAGCCACTGAGAAGCCATACCCCCTGCAAGGGGAAGCAGCACAGCATCTGAATCTAGAAATGCTAAAAGGAGCCAGAGCCTCTGTAGGTCTGGTCTGGTTGGGCCTGCATGCTGTCTCTGTAGAGATTTCCATCATGGTGGGGATGATGAACCCCAGCCTTTAACGCTGAAGAGGCCGCTTGGTTGTCAGCAATGTTGGACACACAGGGCAGTGGTGACAAGGCTCTCCGTTCAATAAGCACCCGAGGCCTGGCACACAAGTGAGTCAGGGGAGGCTTCAGACTGGGCTCAGACAGCTTGAAACTCGACTGGAGCTTGGTTTGAATTTCTTCTTCCCCCTGTAGCAGCTGTCTGGTTTGGAGCAACTTATATCCCCCTGTTCTTAGCACCTATACAACAGGACTGCTGCAAGGCCTAAGGAGATGGTATATATTTAACACATAGCACAAAGCCTGGCATAACCTGCAGTCCTTCTTTTATCCTCTCTCTGCGACGACCTAGGTCTGAGGGAGTATATTTTACAGATCTTTGATTGCGTCTGTACTTTGGAGACACATACACGCAGACACACAAACACACACACACTTTTTTTTTTTTTTTAAACTTGGGGATTGTGGAATAAGGAATACAAGAGACTTTGAGACGTTCTAGGCGATATTCCATCCTCTGACTGATTTGAACAAAGCTATGTTTATTTCTAGCACAGACTAAAGTACCTGATTGTCCAAGCCAAAAGCCAACTGCACCATTCATGAAACATTCAACAAGTATTTGCTGAGTAACTACTACAGGCTGGGTAGATTTCAACGGCTAAGCGTTTGGATAATGAACGTGGACCATGAGGAAGGAAGGCGACACCCACATACCCAACTCAGGGCTGGATTACACAGATGCTGCTGAACCCCGTTTACTTCTGCATCAGGATCACAACAGTGAACCCAGACGGCTTTATTTTCTGTAACATGCCACTCGTACAACTCCAGGACTAGCGAGGGACTCGTCTCTCCACTCCCTTAGCAGATAACGTGGCACACAGACCTTGGAGAGCACTGTGATTAGTTACTATCACAACACTTGCCGCTTACCTGGCTAAGAGTTTTGCAAAATGGTAGCATTCAGTGTTGCAGAGGTTGTGTGTATGGTAAGAGAACTGACTTTTAAATCGTCGCATTTTACTTATTTGTTTTGCATAAACCATATACATTAATAGTTCTCAACCAGAATAAATTCTCTCTCCCTCTCCTTCCCCCACCCCAACATTAGGCAATGTTGGGAGACATTTTTGGTTGTCACAATAGGAAGGGGAGACACTACTGGCCAGGGAGGCTGCAAAATCTCCTTCAGTGCCCAGGACAGCCCCTCACAACAGAGAATTACCAAGTCTGCGTGTCAGTTGTGCCAGAGCTGAGAAACCTTGGCTTCACCAAGGCATTCTCAGTTTTTGGGTTTCCAAACCGTGTTTCTGAAACTTAAGAAGTGATGGTTTTTCTTTTTTCTTTTTTGAAAGAACTGCAAGAACCTGGGCTGTTAACTTCAAAATGCAATTCACAGCAGAAGGGGTGATGCTGCAGGGGTACCATAGGCAGAGGGTGATGGAAGCTCTAGGGATGAAAGTTCATTTACAGCTCACAGGTCAGAAGCAAGCTTCATGGGGCAGACAGAATCCTGCTATCTGAGGTTGTTCCCAGCTCCAAAATTCTGTGATTAGATGGGCAACTTTATCTTTTTGGTGACTGTTATCTCTCTGGCAATCTTTTTTTTTTTTTTTAAAGATTTTATTTATTTATTTATTTGAGAGAGAGAGTATGAGCAGGGAGAGGGGTAGAGGGAGAGGGGGAAGCAGGCTTCCCACTGAACAGGGAGCCCCATCACAGAGCTTGATCCGAGAACCCTGAGATCATGACCTGAACTGAAGGCAGCCACTTAACCAACTGAGCCACCCAGGTGCCCCTCTGTCTGGCAATCTTAGCAAAACGCTTTTCTTGTTCTGAGGGAAAGGGCTCATCGAGGACACGGTCTGCATAATCTGTTTCAGGTCATTTAATGTCAGAGGCCTGGAGAGGTCAACTGGTAGCTTCAAAATGAAAGGCTTATCAAATTGCCCAGTTCACTCACAACACATGTTTTAATTTGAATAACAAGTGTTGGAACAGCTTTCAAAATCGTACAAAATATACCTGTGTTAGGAAAGAAAATTGTAGTAGGGGGAGGGAAGGCAGTGCCATGTGAGGAGAAAGTGCATTTTTAATGGCAGACATGAGGTTTTGGTTTTGTTTCCTTTGGGCTCTGCTTTTCAGCCTGCAACCGGCAGTCCAAATCTTCTCCATGGAGACAGGGCTTTCTGCATTCCTTGCTCTGCTAGGTAGGAATGTTAGGTTTACAAAATGTCTCTAAGTGGACTTGAAGGAAGGACACCATTTCAATTTCTCTTTCCAGATTGCGCCTTTCATTAAGTGTAGGTCTATCTCCCACTTTTTCTCTGCTTAAGTTTGAGGAAGAAATAAATGGGTTCTGTTATTCATATTGTCTCAGTTTTATATATCCCATAAGTGTCATTCTCGGAGCATTAAGCTGGCTTCCTGAGTTATTTACCCCTCCTTGGTATCACGCAAGGGATTTCAATTAAGCATGCTCTCCACCAATGGCTTTTGTCATTTGCTGCTGGAGATCCCCCAACATGCAGAAAACTGGTCCTTCAAATTTTCTCTTTTATATGTTTAGAGACTTCTCTCTACATGATTGATTGGTTGGCATTCTCTTTACAGTGACTTTGTTTTTCTCCAACAAAAATTGGAAATTGCCTTAAAATAGTAATAATTTAAAGACTTGGTAACTGGAGTGAAATCTGTAGTTATCAGTGATGGAGTAATGACAGTTTACATTAGTCTGCAGAATTGTGTTGCTAAAGCTTCATAGTTAATTACAAAATTTGAAAGAAAAGCACCTCCATGGATTTGATGGGGGGATGGGTAGAGAAAATATTCTGTCTGAGAAAGCCAAATCAATCCCATTTTGATGAGCAGAATTCCTGTAGTATGGCCCTGCTTAACTGGGATGTGTAGAACATATTTCTTAACAGAATGAAATAAGGGGGAAACGTGAGAAGATAGATCTAAAAACAGGCATGATTGGTATGCAAAGTGATGAGTACAGAACAGTAGAAAGCTGTGGATATCTGAGTAAAAGACTCTTTTCAGCTTTTTGTATAGAATCTTTATTTCACATATTCAGATCATAGACAGCATCTGGAAAATTTTGCTGGGAGTAAGTCTACACAATACAGAGGTTCCAGAGAAAACTGTTGCAATATATACGAAGTGTTTCAAGAAAAAGTTTCTTCCTGAACTTGAAACCTTAATGTAATAATGACTGACTTATCCTGCTATAGAGACTTAGAAAAGGAGGCTAAGAATTTTGATTACTCTTATTATACTGGCTGACAGATAATTTTTCAGAATATGCATCAGCACTCAACAACCAATCAACAAAGTACCAGGTATAGTTACTATTTTTTGAGCACCTACTATATGCCATTCACTGTTAGAATTTTTTAAATATGTGTTTATCATTATTATTATCAATATTATATAAGGGGTATAATTTTTTTTAAAGATTTTATTTATTTATTTGACAGAGAGAGAGAGACAGCCAGCAAGAGAGGGAACACAAGCAGGGGGCGTAGGAGAGGAAGAAGCAGGCTGCCAGCAGAGCAGGGCGCCCGATGTGGAGCTCGATCCCAGGACCCTGGGATCATGCCCTGAGCTGAAGGCAGACGCTTAACGACTGAGCCACCCAGGCGCCAAGGGGTATAATTTTTAATTTAAATTCAATTAATTAACATCTAGTATATTATTAGTTTCAGAGGTAGAATTCAGTGATTCATCAGTCTTATATAATATCCAGTGCTCATTACATTGTGTGCCCTCCTTAATGTCCATCATCCAGTTACCTAAAAGGGGTATCATTACCCCCAGATTCAGAAACTGGGTCTCAGAGAGTTAGATAACTTGTCCAAGGCCACACAGGTGGTAGAGCCAGGATCTGAATCCACATCTGTCTACATCAAACTGCGAATCCTGCCACCCACCAAGGCTGTGAGGATCAGCTCTTAGCTCCACAGGCGACTTAATCTTAGCTGGGCACTTGCAGAACAAATCAAGGCTTTTAGAAGAATTCTTAGGACAGACCTCTAAGAATCTGCAGAAGCCAAGCCAAGCTAGGTCCAGAGACAAAATACTCAAACATTCTTGATCCTATTCCCTATTTTTAGACCATACTTGCTGGTTTTATTTGTCTGAATGATGGGTGTACCCTACCAGATGACTGTAGCTGTTGGCAGAAGGACCTCCCTCTCTGCAGGCTGGCCAGGAGCATTGCAAGGAGCAAGGACAGGCGAAGTTGACCGCATGAGGCAGATGACTGTCCAGCTCCTAAAAGAGCTCTCCTAGGGGGCCTTTAGCTTCAAGCTACCAATTTCACAGGGAAACTGGCTACTGTTCCACAGTCCTCTGTGTCTACTGTTGACTCCAGCTGTGTCCTCCACAGCAGCTTTCTAAAATGTCTTTCTGCAAACAGCCCTGCCTTAAGTCATCTAGCTTGGATTCTGTGTCTCTTTTCATCCCAACTTAGTCTTCCCTCAGCAACCTACCCTCCTTCTAGGAGCTTCTTTGGGGCTGGAGAGCAGATTTCTGATACGGGTCCATGTCTGGTCTGGTGTGTTGGAGAAGCTACTCTGCTTCTGCTCCAGAGCTCCATCAACCAGGACCTAGGGCCTGGACTGGCTCAACCACTCCTCCCCACAGCCCAGTCAGGGCTTCAGCTCTGCTTCTGACCAACAGGCAGCTTTCCAGATGACTTTCCTAAAGCTCCTTGCTCTGGCTGTCTTATCAGGGGACGGTGGACAAGTCCATATCACTCATGATAAGAGGGGAGAGGCCCAGCCTTCAGTCACACAGGGGGTTCCTGATGAGAGAGGAGGCCCAAGAATCAAGAATCCAAGTCAGTGGTGGGAACTGGGTCTGGAACAATTTTTGAGCTGAAGGGCTTGTGGCTGCAGTAGTTAGTTATTAAATTTTGCAGGCTCAGATAGACCCAGAGCAGACTGACCAATGTCCAAATCATGAATGAGTAACAAATGGCCACGATCCTGCTCATTGATCTGTGGGCACTAGGATGGGACATTTCTAAAATTAGGTCGCTGCATGCGGCATCTAAAAAATAAAAGCCAAACTCATAGAAACAGAGAGGAGAATAGTGGTTGCAGGGGGCTGAGGGGCAGGGGAAATGGGGAGATATCTGTCAAAGGGTACAAACTTCCAGTTAGTAGATGAATACATTCCGGGGATCTAATATTCAGCGTGGTGACCACAATTAACAATACTGTATTATATATGTGAAAGTTGCTAAGAGAGAAGATCTTAAACATTCTCACTACACACACATACACACATTGTAATTATGTGACACGATGGATGTGTTAACTAACCTTATCGTGGGAAGCATGTCACAACACATACATGTATCAAATTACCACATTATACACCTGAAACTTACACAATGTTATATGTCAATGATAGCTCAAGCTAGGAAAAGTGTTAAATAAATTGACGTTGCTGCAGAAAGCACAGAAAAGGTATATACAGTTAATGGAATTAGCTGAAATAAACCCCTACTCAGTACATGCCAAAAGAATTTAATATTTTATTAAGATGCTGCTACTAAACATTGTTTCTCCCTTAAAACTTAAAAACAGATCTGTAGCCCAGCAAATAGGTTGATAGAATGGATTTTGTCAAATAAGCAAAATTTTAGAACATGTCTTGGAATGGGTATGGATCCTGTCCAATCTCTTATCCTGCATACATGATGTAATCCAATTCAATTAAAATTTATCGAGTACCTACTTCGTGCCAGGCATGTGCTGGGCACTGAAGATGCATGGAAGGAAGAATAAATCATGTTAGTTTTTCTATAATTACGAAGGTGCCAGTAAGGGCTAAAATACCTTGAGAAAAACTTGATAAAAAAAGATGAAAAGAATACAATGGAAAATAGACAAGACACACTCATTGTAGACAAGACTCATAGTGTGGCTGCTAGTTTTTCTCTGCTGCTCCTTGGAAGGCTCTGAGCCCAGCAGTTAGATAGCAAACAGTGTCAAACTGAATTACCCAGAAAATTCAGTGAATTAAAATACCCTTTCCCCTTCCTATTTGCTTTTCTTTCTCTCTCCTCCCAGCATTCCAGCAAGCTAAGGTTTTATCAAGCTACAAGGTGGTGGGATAGAGATTTAAACTTCTGCCAAGACAGCTTCCAAACTAAAGAGGCTGGTTAGGAGTCTCCGAAGTCAAATTTCAGCCTCATGTGACACTTGGTACCTTTTCTAATTACAGGCTCCATTCTCTGCAGCGCTCAAGTGTCTCCTGCTGCCGAGCCCTAAGTGGTACCCTGGGAACCCGAGAAAACCGCTGTGCTGCCTGAGCTCCAGATGTGTGACTAGGGGCTAATTTAGGCCCGGGGAAGATCAGACTCATTCTGGTTCCTTATATTTACTTATTTTTCTTTCTTTCCTTTCTTCTTAGTTGAGAGGCTTTGTGCTTTTATTTTTTCATATTTTCTCTCCAGCAGTGTGGACTTTAACTACCATGGCCAAATGTGATCAGTTCCTAATTGTGTGGGTGACTCAGGAGGAGGCCAAGTGGAATGGAAGAAGTTAGCCTAGAGAGTGAAAAGCAGACAGAAATGCATCTTTTGATAAGAGCGCAGGACATTGCAATGAAACACATCGCTTACAAGTAGGAAAGAAGTTAAAATTTTAAATCAAATCCCTTTGTAGTTCATACACACGTTCTATGTTACCAGTACTAAGAGGCTGTCTTTCTCTTTACACATTTCTTTGGAACACGCTTAACATTTACGGAAACATATTTTATGGGAATAGTCAACAATCATTGCAGATCGTAAAATAGCTCTTAGAAGAATCATGGTATTGTTTCCCCTTGTTGGAGACGTGAACATGAAGTCAGTGTGATTTTGGAGAAATAATTAAAATTCAGTCAAATATGGCAGAGTCTCTGCCCTCATAGAGATCAAGGTCTATGTTGGGAATACGATAAGGAAATAATGACAGTTCCGTGTGGGAAGGGCTGTGATAGGGGTGCACATGGGGTGTCCTGGGAAATGGAGCTGGGCAAGTGGGCAGTGTGGGAGTTGAGAAGCCAGATCCAGGAGTCAAGTTCTGAACAAGCGAGACTAGGCAAAATGAAGAAAGGAAGGGAAGGGCATTCCAAGGAGAGGGAACAACAGTGGAAAGGGATGAAAGGCATCATTTCTTTGAAGAAAACAAGGGTAACTTCTGCCTTAAGATCTTGGGATGTGCCTTCTGAGAAGGGATTGGGTGATGTACCTTCTTGTTTCCTGAAGTTATTTGGAGGCCTACTTGGGGTTTTTGGATCTAGTAGCTGCTTCCTCTACCAGAAATCCCTGGACACGCGCCTGTAGTAAGTGTGTGCTGGGCTGTGTGCATAGGAACGTGACAGCTGAGCTCATGTCCATGACAGTACTTACCATTTATTGAGCACTAGCTCTATGCTATGCAACAGGCAATGTACTTTGCAAACATCTCAATCAACCCCCAGAATAACCTTAGGGATACTCTCCCAAGGAATGAGTTGGCTGGCAAAGGTAAGTACTTACTTAAGGTCATACAACTGGTGAAGATCAGGGCTTAGGTATGATTTCAGGTCTATCTTCCTACAATGCCTGTGCTCTTAAGAACTAAGCTATTTTGGCTCTGGGAAGAACAAACCCTATGTTCTTAGTTATCCCACGCTCATTTCTTTTTTCCTCTCTGTTTTTAGCTTTATGGTCATTTCCAAATTCAGAGCCATTTAAGCAATGATTCTCATTTTTCCCTTTATTCACTAACCCCAAGTCTAGTACTTTGTGATAATATTGTGTGTACCAAGCTCCCAAAAAAACCAAACTGGTCTTTGTTTCAGAATAATTAACTTATTAGCAAGATGGCTGCGACAGTCTTGATAGTAAAAAGTAATTAAAGAGTGGAAACAAATGGAGGATTGTTTAACAACTTGATAGCCATTGGGCCCTTTGGATAATTCAGCTGTTTTGCTCCAAGTTTTAGGGAAAAAATAAATGAGGCAAGAAAATTATGAGAATGGAAATCAGATTTGTAATAATGGGATATATATTTAGGTCCATGGACAGAAGAAGGAAATTAATATGCCAATGGATAAAGTATCCCTATAAAGGCTTCTGATGCTAAGACCTTACGTACATTTAGCTGACTCAACTAAAAGGACAGCTAATCTTATTTCTCTGCTAAAATGATTAACCTCTGACTAGAAGCAATCTTAGAAAAAGAGATTACGTGTCATCCATAAGCAATATCTAGATTTTATTTGTTGAATTTTGCAGCGGGTCATCTAGAAAAAGAGTTCTATTGGCCACATAACACTGGTCCAACTGTGCACTTGGCAAATTCGATTCCTGGGTAGTGCTGGGTTGATTCCGCTGAGTAAGTGTGGCATTGATAGATTCTTCAGACAGTAGTTCATGCAAAAGCTAGGGGGGACGAAGATGGGTGAGTCAGGGGTACAGCTGTAGAATATGGCTCTATCTCATCCATTCCCAGTTCTACCTTCTCCATCACTATTTTTTTGTGTTTCTTCTGGTCTGTTCGAAGTTATTTTTGTTTAATTGTTCCTCTATCCTTTTATTTTCAAACATGTTTGAGACCCTAGAGGAAATCCTATTGCCTCCCAAAGACACCAGCAATGACAGATTCTGTTCTACAAAGGTTGTCTTCCTCCAAAGACAAAGTAAGTACAACATTCGAAAAGCTGATCAGTCTCCATGCTGTCTCAAGCTGAGTCTGCTTCTCTTTTTATTTTTATTTCTACATGGTGAATTTCCTCCTAAAGAGGACTGGGATTGGTAACCTTATGTAAGGTATAAAGGGTGTGTGGCATTTGCAAGGTAAGAGACTCCTCCAAAATTTATAGACAACTTTCCACTTGCTACACATGGGACATGTCAATGGAGACCAAAGCCAATGAAAATCTGTTAGGAGTCTCAGGACACAAAACTGAGCCTAAGAAAAACAAAATTAATACCAATTTCAAATGCAACCTCCAGGCTCATAGAATGAGGAAGCTTTGATTACACAAAAGCAAAAGCAGTAAGTCATCTTTTACAAATGACAAAGTAAATTTCTAGGACATCTGGAAAATTTATCATATCCCACAGGGCTCCTTGCAAGCTCATTGGAAAGTTCTCATGGTTGGTTTCCATTTACTCAACAAATATTTATTGAGTACCTAACGTTTGCTGTGGGTATAGAATACAAAGATGTTTGGCTCCTTGTATCTTAGAATAGAGAGAATTCTGTTTTCAGCTCCTATGAATGTCTTCTCCATTCAAGGTAAGTGAAAAAGTGATGCTATTGATTTTGTGGAAACTTTTATTAATTCATTCATTTAAAAAAAACACTGTGCATCTACTATCTGCCATGCATTGGAGGTTCAGTGCTCAGTAAATAGGACTCTTAAAAGAGTTCACAGTCAAGTGAGGGGGCATTCACTTGAACCCTAACATTCATAGAGAGTAAGGGCTGTCACAGACCTATACAGAAATGTGCAGTGGGAGATCAGGGGAGAAAGGAGAATTAGTTGGTTTCAGAGAGGGAAGGGGGATTAAGAAGGATGTGTAGCATGGGTGAAATTGAGGATTAAGGAAAGTGTCATAGGAGAGTGGGCATCTGAGCCCCCAATATTCAAGACCCATAAATATCCTTGTCTGGTTTTATGGCTGCATCACCCGATCTAATAAAGATACTCTTCTTTATCTGACAACAATTTATGAATCAGAAAACACACAGTCAGATCTACACTATTCTTTTTGTCTGGTTAGAGAATTAAGCTTCTCAATAATAATAATTCGTTGTTTTGGTTTGACCACAGATAACAAGGGAAGTGATAATGTGTAGAGGGAGACTTTTGAGCTAGCCTGTCTGGAATCACATTCTAGCGCTACCAGTATTCATCGTGTAATGTTGGAGGAGTTACTGACTGGCCAAGCCTCTTTCCTCATCCATAAAAAGGTGATAACCATCGTGCCTCTCTCTGTCCTGTGGCTGTGGATCACCAAAAGGTTAAGTAAGACAACCCGTTATTGCTGTAGAGCTTGGCCCACAGATCTCAAAAGGTGTCTGCTATTACTGTATCGGGGGAGTGGCAAATGGATTGTCTGGCAGAATCACATTTTCTGGAAGCTTTTAAAGTGGGATACATTCTTTTAAGTCCAAAATGATTTACATATCTTTCTGACAACTTTGTAGGTCTTATCATTGCTTCTGCTTTTTAAAAAATTCCCCCTGGTTTAAATTATTTTATAAATACCACCATAAATTGTTAGAGGAGAAATAAGAGGCACAAGAGCAACCGATAACCCCAATCCTGCCTCACTCTGACTTTCCCGCAATCTCTTTTGTACCAAGCACAGCCACTCATCTGGGGGAGGTGCTCTGCAAGTGACTAAATGGATAAATACATGAATTATCTGAATTATCTCCATGGTTCTGCCTCAAAAAGACATATAAGGTATTACAAAAAGCATGCCCTAAGAAGTAGGCTAAATTTCTGTGTTTACCCTGAAAGCTGGTAATAGCTGTAGTAGCATAAAATGCCTTCCTGAATTTTAAAATATTTAAAAAGAAATCCCACCACTGTTTCCTGGCTGGAAGGGCAGGTTGGGAGATGGTGGGCAGGGCAATGAACCTGGCATGAGAACCGACAGTGATGACGCTAATCCCAGATCACCATAACAGGTTTCCACGGAGCATAAAAAAACAGTCCTTTGGCCACCAAAAGGCCATTTCCTTTTGGCATAAAATCATGACCTACTTAGCTGTCTTGTCAGGGGAGGCAGAATCTCTATTATGAATGTGCTGATTCTGGTTCCGCATATGCTTGGTCACAATGAACACAGCTGGGAGACAGCCGATGGGGTTAAGCCTAATTCCGTGAGCGCGCGTGGAAGAGAAACCAATATAGGTTCTTTTAAAAATTCAGATGCATGATTTTTAAAGATTGGTAAGTAGCCAGAGACTTATCTCATTGTAAGATAATATTAGTATTCATTTAAAATGTGTTATTGTAAGTTTTTTCTCTAATATATCAAGCGAATCACAGAGGGATGTGTCTTTAAGTTCCGTATCTCATCTACGGCACAGAGCAAACCAGTAATCACGCTGAGGAGCAAAGCAACTCATTAGAAAGGCCCCAAATGTGTTAAAGGCTTTTCCCCAAAAGATTCATGAGATTCTGAGTTTGAGAACTTGCGCCTTGGAGGAATGCTGAAAAATAATTACCATCCACTTTAATCTCATGCTTTCCAATAATATTCGTCACATATTTTCAACTACAGTCAGGTCTACATATAAACAACCAACTTAAAATGCATAATCATACATGTGCACATTCAATGGTGAATCTATCGTGTAGCAGAGACAAGAAGACTGTGGATCTTGTGGATATTTCAACCATTCTGCATGATTCAAGGATTCTAGAATTTCTGATTTTGATTCAAGGTTTATCTTAGAGTCGACATTCCTGGCCTTTTAGAAGGAGGGAGGTGAAGCAGTTAATTCCTTTTTTTAAAAGGGGGAAAAAACCACTCTAGGAAGCTACAGATGACCCAGGATCAGTGGTTTTCAGTATTTATTTTATTTATTCACTTTCCTCGTTTCTGAGCATTTGGTAGAATGAGGTTAAGAGCATGGGCTCTCTTATCGCACCAGCTATGTAGCCCTGGAAAACATACCCATTTCAGTTTCTGCAGGTGTAAACAGGGTCATAAAAATTCCTACCTGACAAAAATAATCCATGCATAATGTCTGCACATGGCAAATGTTTTATAAATGCTAGTTATTATTATTATTATTGCTTTCTTACGATCTAGTTCTACTGTATCTTTTCTGTTGTATCTATCCATTTGTTTATTCAACCCCCAGCTATTAACTGAACACCTGCTATGCACAGACGCTGCAATGTCAATAGCCTGAGGATGCTTTCACATGAAAAAGGGACTGAGGGAGAAAATACATATGTGCTGGGTTGGTATACCCATCCCCAGTTGTTGAGAGTGTTGGGGGCTAACAGGACACTCCCGGACTGTTCTGGTGAGAGCTGCTCCCCTGGGCTGTCGCTATGCAATTCACCCTCCAGAGCTGCTGGTGAGATCAGGCTGGGGCTGGACTGTTCTTGAAACCATTTATTTATTTCTGCTTTGTTTCCCTGCACTCTTCTGTTTCCCTCACTCAATGACAGGTATCTTCAGAGAGCGCTCCCTCAATGACCCCTCAGAGGCTCTGCTGCTACAGAATCCAGCCCAAGACAAAATGTGCCCATGCATCATTCTGGTAAAAATTTTAATAACATAGCTTTCAAGTAAATACATCAATAATAACTAACAACAAATTTCTAGAGCTTCTCTAACGTACATAAATATTGTCCATTATTTTCCGTAAGTGATTGAATGCATACTTTTAGAGTATTCTTTTTTAAGATTTTATTTATTTATTTGATAGAGAGAGACAGAAGGAGAGGAACACAAGCAGGGGGAGTGGGAAAGGGAGAAGCAGGCTTCCTGTGAAGCAGGGAGCGCAATGCAGGGCTGGCTCCCAGGACCCTGGGATCACGACCTGAGCCGAAAGCAGAAGCTTAATGACTGAGACACCCAGGTGCCCCTAAAGTATTCTTATTAAGACTTCACTCTGCTGTTTATTATCTTAGTTTCTTTAGAACTTCCTCACCTTCAAAGCTAAGAAATCATGCTATATAATGGATGTACAGTAAACAGAACAAAAATCTTATTTAAGAACTTTAAAAAGCCCTTTTTGGATTTATTTTTATTTCCTACGTTCTTTCAAAATGGATATAAAAGCCTTCTTTTTTGGATGGATTGGTGATTTTGATCATCTCCCTGGCTCTGTGTTTCTTCTCATTGATTTTTTTTTCCTTTACGCATTACAAGTGGTCTGGGTTTGTCATTCTGCGTAAGAGCAGGTTGTTGGCTTCACACACCAGCTGAAATGGGTTTCTACACTCTCGCCTGAGTGTCCAGTACTACAGTTTCGTCAACTGTTTACTGATACTGGTAATGAGCCCGTCCAGGACAGTAGTCTGGCCAAATATAATTTTCATATAATGAAATACCTGCTCTGGGCAAAACTTCATGTATTTGTTTTATAAATCATGACAAATAATGCAGTTATGAATAATTACAGATGAGCAGTTGGTATAGTCATTTCACACTATTAGACATCATGCTAATCAATGTAGCTTTTTAAATGAAACTAAGCATGACTGACTGTAACTGGGTATGATAGTCAGACAAAAACAGAATGAACTTAATATTCTGCGTGTCCCATCAACAGCTAACTATCCTTCGTTGCTGACGATCCTTCCCCAAACCACAGAATCCCAGGGTTAAATTGGACCTCATGTGTCCAGCTGAGGCCCTCTTCTCACTCCTGAATTCATGAAGACCCAAGTTTGAAGTCCACTTGCCTTGCGGACCACACTCCTTTAAAAAAGAATTTTAGAAAACTGTGGCTGTGAAGTAATAATAATAATTAGGTAAAATAGCAATAATTTGCAATTATTTTATCTCCCCAATTCCACAAATTCCTTAATAATCACACTCAGTTTCTTTAAAGAAATAAAATGGTATTCATTTCGTCTTTCTTTTTGCAGTCTTCTCCCTTCTCAGGACCTTGTCCTGACACTCTTCTGTACTTACGTAATTCAGCATTTCTACTGTGCTGGGCACCCTCTGTGTCCTAGATAACGCTACTTTTCTCCTTTCTTCTTTCCTATCAACAAGGCCCAGAAACTCTTCCTGTGGGAGCCATAAATTCATCCACTTTCTCTCCTTGCATCTGGAGCAAGAATTTGCTAAGGTCTTTTCTACATGTTTTAGACTTGAATGTTACTATTCTTTCCCCATCTCCGAGTTTTCTTCTCTCAGGCAGATGTGGTCTTGACTTTCACCAACAGGGTTTCACATCAAAGCAATTCCATAGTCTCCCTCTGGAAACATCAGAAAATCAGCCTTGGGCTACCTAGTTTGAATACATCTCAGGGCCCCCAAATACAGTCATTTGTGATTCAGGCTTTGGGTTTGTCATAGAAGTCAGTTACTGTAATCAATGGGGTAAGCTTTATAGATCCTTATTTATGCTATTTGGTTATCACTAAGGCTCCTATTTTCCAGACAGGATAGTTCTCATTCCGTGAGCAAGCTCATCTTCCATCCAGCCTTCCAGCTTGTCTCTTCTACTTTTATCTACAGTCACTGATATTCTGTATTTGCTTCCTTACTTTGTGGTCTCTGACTCAGCCTGCCCCTGGAATAGCGGCTCTCAGAGCTGCCCTGCCAAAAAGGCCTCCCCACTTTACATTCACCTTGTGGCCAAGTGCAGAAAGTTCAAGGTCGTCATCAATCTTCTTTTTTTAAAAAATAGATCTTGTCCTTCCCACACTTTGTTTTCAGTAGTGCATAATAGTTCTCTTAAGTGTCAGGTTTTATGCAGCTGACAAGATTTTAAAAGTATTTCTCCCACATTTCATTCTAAATTATCCTCGTTTCCCATACATGAGGAATGCTTAATGTGAAAAAGGGAAGATAAGATCTAGAATATTTTACACGGATTTTGGGTTACTGAGTTGTTAAAGATTTGGCAGCAAAGACTCTACCTGAATGCTGAGAACAGCTCCCTGATGGAGAGAGAGGGCACGTGACTGGAGTGGTAATTCAGAAGAGAATACGAAGATTAATTTGCTCCGTAAATGTAGCATTAACAGGGGCAGAACTGTGACTGCTGTTTTACTTTTCCTTCCCTTTAAAGACAACCATCTGCTAATCTAGGAGCTTGATTTATACCATAAAATATGGATGTCACTACGGAGACTTTTGAGGTTGGTCTGAATAAGCAATTAACATGCCCAACACTTGTGATATTCTGTTTGCAGAGTTATGAAAGAAAAAAAATGTCATGGAGTAGAATAAGTCAAATTCGCACCTCAGGTTAAGGCTCCATTTATTTGTGTATATGACAATGGAAACTTTAAACAATGTGACTGTTAATGTGCCATTATGTCAGAATAGATCAAGAAACAGTAAGCCTGCTCTTGTTTAAAATGGCAGGATAATAACCCATTAAGTACCCGAGAAATCAATGTAAGAAAAAGTATCCAGGTGGTGCTTTTACCAACCAATTTTAACCCAGAAATAATGGCTTATCTTGCTTTCAGCAAGCCTCTAATAAAGGAAAATCCAGTCTTAAGCAAAAGATAAATGAGGGGATCATTATTTGCTTTTTAAGTGACTTAGTTTTTCCCTAAAAGTGCTACTAGTCAGACAGCAGGTCCTGTTAATTCTCAGCAGAACATAACTAAATTTGAACAAGAAGCAGGAAGCTCATTCTGGCTCCCTTCTGCTAATAACTTCAAGTGTGATTAGGGATGTATCTGTTTAAGTTTCTCCACCTATAAATGGAGACTTTCTGGGTCCAGTTAGTGGTTTCCAACTTGGGAGTCTCCCTGGGGTTTCAGAAAGCAGTAACAAGCATCCATGAGTCTCTTCTCAGTATTGTGTATTTCAGAATGCCTGATGGAAATTGTACTTTTACGCACAAGAATGCTCTGAAAACCACCTACAACCTGAGTGCTTCCCCTTGTCAACTTGATAAAGTAACAGTCATTAGCTCATGCTAATCAAAGTTTCTGATTGGCCATAATGACATTCTAGAAATTTCCAACGACAATTAGGATAAAATGATTTTTTAAGTTCCTTGGTGGTGAAAATCTTGTGAATCAGAAATTTTCCAATCTGTAATGTTCCAATATCTTCCTCTGCATCGCCACTGCCACTGTTACAGTTAGAATTATTCTCCCCTGGCTGGAATATCGCGGTAACCGCTTGACTCTTTGCCTCCCTCTGGCCTGGTCTCCCGATCACAGCATCCCACATACTACCTTCCACCAGGCTGATCTTGTCTAGTCTTGGTCAAAAATGTTCAGAGACTTATTATTTCCTATGAACTAAAGTCCACACTGGCATGGCTTCTCCAGACTGCCCTTTTGTAATAATTCCCACTCCCCCCCACTTTTTTCAACAAAAATTGTATGTTGCTGCAAGCTGGTTTACTCCCTGGTATGGGCTGGATTGTGTCCTCCCCAATTCATTTGTTCAAGTCCTAACCCCCAATACATTAGAATGTACTGTATGGGGAGATACGGCCTTTAAAGAGGTCATTAAGTAAAAATGGGGTCATTAGGGTGGGCTCTCATCCAAACCAACTGATGTCCGTATAAGAAAGAAGGTTAATTTTTGCCATTCTAACTGGCGTAAGGTGGTATCTTAGTGTGGTTTTGATTTGAATTTCCCTGATGGCTAGATTTTGAACATTTTTTCACGTGTCTGTTAGCCATTTTTATGTCTTCATTGGAAAAGTGTCTGTTCATATATTCTGCCCATTTTATGATTTGTTTATTTGTTTCTCGTGTATTGAGTTTGAGAAGTTCTTTGTAGATCTTGGATACCAGTCCTTTATCTGTGGTGTCCTTTGCAAATATATTCTCCCATTCCGTGGGCTGTCTCTTAGTTTTTTTGACTGTTTCCTTGGCTGTGCAGAAGCTCTTTATCCTGATAAAGTCCCATAAGTTCATTTTATCTTTTATTTCTCTTGCCTTTGGAGATGTGTCGTGAAAAAGGTTGCTCTGGCCGATGTCATAGAAGTTGTTGCCTATGTTCTCCTCTAGAATTTTGATGGATTCCTGTCTCACATTGAGGTCTTTCATCCATTTGGAGTTTATTTTTGTGTATGGTGTGAGAGAGTGGTCAAGTTTCATTCTTTTGCATGTAGCTGTCCAATTTTCCCAGCACCATTTATTGAAGAGACTGTCTTTTTTCCACCGGATGTTTTTTCCTGCTTTATCAAAGATTAGTTGCCCAAAGAGCCGAGGGTCCATTTCTGGGTTCTCTATTCTGTTCCATTGGTCGATGTGTCTGTTTTTGTGCCAGTACCATGCTGTCTTTGTGATCACAGCTTTGTAGTACAGCTCGAAATCCGGCATTGTGATGCCCCCAGCTTTGTTTTTCCTTTTCAACAGTTCCTTGGAGATTCGGGGCCTTTTCTGGTTCCATACAAATTTAAGGANTTCCTTGGCGATTCGTGGCCTTTTCTGGTTCCACACAAATTTAAGGGCTGTTTGTTCCAGTTCTTTGAAAAATGTCATTGGTATTTTGATTGGGATAGTACTGAAAGTGTAGATTGCTCTGGGTAGTATGGACATTTTAACTATGTTAATTCTTCCAATCCATGAGCATGGAATATTTTTCCATCTTTTTATGTCTTCCTCAATATCTTTCAAAAGTGATCTATAGTTTCTAGGATATAGGTCCTTTACGTCTCTGGTTAAGTTAATTCCAAGGTAACG